>NW_023270734.1:1401396-1410564 GCF_011800145.1 Mirounga leonina | reverse complement strand
CTTTCTTTCTTTCTTTCTTTCTTTCTTTCTTTCTTTCTTTCTTTCTTCTTTCTTTCTTTTTTTTCAAGATTTTATTTATTTATTTGAGAGAGAGAGCATGAGCAGGGGGAAGAGACAGAGGGAGAGGGAGAAACAGACTCCCTGGTTAGCAGGGAGCCTGATGCGGGACTCGATCCCAAGACCCTGAGATCATGACCTGAGCCGAAGGCAGACGCTTAACCGACTGAGCCACCCAGGTGTCCCTCTTTCTTTTTTTTTTTTTTTTAAAGATTTTATGTATTCATTTTGAGAGAGAGAGAGAAGAGAGAGAGGAGAGAGAGAGAGAAAGAGTGTGTGTGTGTGTGTAGGGGAAGGGGCAGGGGAAGAGGGAGAGAGAGAATCTCAAGCAGACGCTATGCCAAGCTTGGAGCCCAATGCAGGGCTCGATCTCCCAACCATGAGATCATGACTTGAGCTGAAATCAAAAGTCAGATGCTTAAACAACTGAGTCATCCAGGTGCCCCAGCCATTATTACTTTAAATAAGCTATCTACCCCTTTCTATCTCTCTTTTCTTTCCTCTATAATGCATGTATTTGTCTGTTTCACAATGCTACATAAGTCCTTAAGGTATCTTTATTCTTTTTTTTTTTTTTTTTTTTTTTTTGGTATCTATTCTTTTCATTCTTGTTTCTCTTGCTCCTCTGATTCAATGAGTTCCACTGCCTTGTCTTTGAGGTTAATCACGTATCTTCATTTCATTAAGATCAGAAGATCAGTTTCTGGACATTTATCATGTCATTTTTTGGAAACACATTCCCCCATTTCTTCATTTCCCTTGACTCTCTGTGTTTGTTTCTGTGCAGTAGATAAAACAGTCATCTATCCCAGTCTTGACAGACTGGTTTCACATAGGAGAAGAATCTCATCAGTCCACTTGGCTTGAGCTCTTGATTGCCAATTAAATCTTTGTGATTGTTCAAGCTGCTGACTTTGTCCCTAGTTGCTTCTAGTAGCTGAGAGTGTACCAAGACTTGTCAGTGACCACAAAGGGGAGGATCACAGTCATCCAACACAGAGGGAAGATGATTAGAGACTGGACTCTCAGGTAACAGCTGAAAAAGGAATTCAAATCCATTTTAGGGAGAAACTGCAAGATGGACATTTTTTGCCTGCACCCTCTGTGCTGAATCTGGGTGTATACCCAGAAGGGGGTATTCCTGTGCCCATTTAAAAACTGCTTCTTTGGGGACACCTGGGTGGCTCAGTCAGTTAAGCGTTTGCCTTCAGCTCAGGTCATGATCCCAGGGTCCTGGTATTGAGTCTGGCATCAGGCTCCTTGCTCAGCAGGGAGCCTGCTTCTCCCTCTGCCTGCAGCTCCCCCTGCTTGTGCTCTTTCTCTCTCTCTCTCTGACAAATAAATAAATAAAAGCTTAAAAAAAAAAAACTGCTTCTTTGTTTTCTATAACCCTGTGGGACTCATGAATGTAAGTCTCATTGACTATCAAACCAGGTGATTTGGAGGCCCATCCTTTGGATAATCGCCATAAAAGTTGGAGTGCTATATGTATGGACAAGCTCTTTCCAGAGAGATACTGGTGATTTGGTTTTATTGTTGAAATGAGGCAGAAAAAGAAGGCTTGGGAAGTGCTTACTCGGTCTATCAGGCTCCAAGGATGATCACAGTAATCACCTAGATGCATGCTACTTGGGACCCCCAAGCAGCAGCTTATAAAGTGTGCAGTCAGACCCTGTCCAAGGAAAGCCCCGCTTTCTACTCATTTTAATGTGGGTATTTTCTCAATTGTCCAATATGTAGGAGTCACTCAACTAGTTGGATCTCTCTCAGAGGGAATTGCTCTGTGTGTAGCTGTAAATTTGATGCATCCATGGGAGGAGGGGAATTCAGGAGTCTACTGTGTCATCATCTTGGCTAGAGTCTCACAAAGCTTCTTTTAAAGCAAGTTAGCAGGGGTGCCTGGGTGGCTCAGTAGGTTAAGCGTCTGTCTTCAGCTCTGGTCATCATCTCAGGGTCCTGGGATTGAGCCCCGCATGGGGACCCCTGCTCAGTGGGGGGCCTGCCTATCCCTCTCCCTCTGCCCCTCCCCCCGCTCATGCTCACTCTCTCTCTTGCTCTCTGTCTCTCCCTCAAATAAATAAATAAAATCTTTAAAAATAAATAAATAAAGCAAGTCGCAGTCTCTCTCTTCTCCCATCTCTCACTCACACAGCTATTGGCACCATCTTCCCTAAATACAAGTCAAAGTCACAAGTTTTCCACTTGGTCCTATTGTCCATATAAAGTCCTATCGCCTTCAGGGCCCTCTTAGCATTGCGAGGCAGTAAACACCTCTTTTTCTCAAACAGGCCAGCCATTTTCATGCCATGTGCTGTATTTATGCTGATCCTTTAGCCTAGAATGTCTTCTCTGGTTAAGGATTCACATTCAAAATCTAAATGAAATTGAGCCTCCCGGTTCTCCTGATTGGATTTGATCACATGTTCCTCTTTGATCCCCCAGTAGTTAGTTATCTGGTGCCTCCATTATAGCATTTATTTCATTTTGGCTTTTGTATTTGTTTATATTCCTTTGTCTATAATAGATGCTTACTAATGGCAGATATCATACCTCTATGTCCTTTGGATATTGATTGGGTGATACTGTGCACAAGTCACGGAACTCAATATTATGAGAGATTCACATTTAATAAGGCATAGACCTTGACGTTAAGTTTCAAGTCCATACTCTAAATATGTGTGGTAGAAAGAGATCTAATATCTTAAGTATAACAAGAGCTCTTACTGATCAATAAGAAACGAATGAACATCCCTATAGGAAACGAAGGTAATTTCAGATGCTGTTGCTGAGAGTATCCAGTCACCACTGTTCTGGAGGGCAGTTCAACAAAACACATTTAAAATATGTATCAGCTTTGGTTCAGTAATTCCATACTAAGGAATTCCACACTAAGGAGTTTCATCTAAGGAAGCAATTAGGACATGCACAAAGATTATATATTATTATAACTTAACATCATTATGTTAGAGACAGGGTGATTTATAACATTAAAAAATGGAAATAGTACATCATAGAATAGAATATTTTGCAAAAATAAAAATCATGTTTTCAAAAAGTATTTAATGTACAGGGAAGTATCTAGGATAAAATATGAAAAGAGAATATACACCAAAACCTGCTTTAATACTAGAGTGTATCACTAAGAAGAGTTACTTTAGGTTTTAAGAATTTTATTCCTTAAAATTTTCAATAATGGGGCGCCTGGGTGGCTCAGATGGTTAAGCGTCTGCCTTCAGCTCAGGTCATGACCCCAGGGTCCTGGGATCGAGTCCTGCATCGGGCTCTCTGCTCCTTGGGAGCCTGCTTCTCCCTCTGCCTCTCTCTCTCTGTCTCTCATGAATACATAAATAAAATCTTAAAAAAAAAATTTCAATAATGATTACATGTTCATTTTAAAATCAGGAAAAGAATTGGAATAATATTAAATCTAATAGAGGAGCAAAGGCACATGCAGAAAGACCTAGGGCTAGGATTCAGCTAGTATATACCAGTACACACCAGTACACTCCAGTATGTGCAGCTATTATGCCTCGTGGCCATTTGATTGGTTAGGGCCCTGACATATGGATCATTAAAAATATTTAATATCACCCATGCAAATAACTATGGGCAAAGGCAGAAAGTGACACATTTCTTAAAGCCTATATAAAGTGCTTTAAAAAATGACATTCAATGAAAAGAATTACTTGAAAACTGTTGACAAAGGAAATTAAATAGGCCATCATACTTGATAGACACTTAGAATCACTGAGCTTAAATCTGAAAAGAATCTTAAAGATTAGAAATGTCACAGATGGAGAAAATAAGGTTTAGAAGTATTCACCCACTCACCTAAGGTCCAAAAGGTAGGGTGGTGTTATGGTTGAATTGTGTCCCCTCACCCCTCCAAATTCATATATTGAATTCCTAACCCCTCATTCCACAGAACATGGCCTTATTTGGAAATAAGGTCATTGTAGACATAATTGGTTAAGTGAAGATGAGATTATTAAATTGGCCCCTAATCCAATATGGCTAGTGTTCTTATTAAAAAGGGAAATTTGGGGGCACCTGGCTGGATCAGTCAGTGGGGTGTGCGATTCTTGATCTCTGGTTGTGAGTTTGAGCCCCACACTGGGTATAGAGCTTACTTAAAAATAAAATCTTAAAAGAAAGGGGAGGGGAATTTGAACACAGACTTGCACACAGAGAGAACACCATGTAAGTGTGAAGGCAGAAATTGGGATGATGCTTCCAGAAGCCAAGGATTCTAGCCAAGGATTGGCTAAATGTTGCCAGCAAACCACCCAAAGCTGGGGGAGAGGCCTGAGAAAGATTCTCTCTCATAGCCCGTGGAAGGAACAAATCCTGCCCACACCACCATATTGGACGGTAGCCTCCAAATCTGTGCGACAATCCACTGCTGCTACCTTAGCCACTTGACTTAGCTTCTTGCTTAGAGCAGCCCTAGCGAACTACCACAGGTGGGAGGCAGGCCTAGAGCTCAGGCATGCTGACTCCCAGCCCAGGGCTGAGCCTTTGAACATTTTGCATTTTGTCTAGTAGAAGTTTCCTGACTCCGTGAACTCTTGGACCCTCTCTGCGTGGAGGGTTTTCTGATCTTCATGCTCAGGGCGGAACTTGTTTTGAATTCCAAGCCAAGTTGAGGTTGGAAGTTGAACTGAACCTGAAGGGTCATGAGGACCTTATACTTCTGGGGTCCACATGTGGCTGGAAATGGGTGTTGAAGATCCCCTTACCCAAGTGTGAGGCCTGACAGATGGCAGAACCTGGACCATGTGATGTGGGCTTGAAAGGATTTGTGTTGCCCCTGAGTATATGATTTTCTAATTAAGAGTAAAATGGCAAGTTTGTGACGCGCACCTTTATCCCAGGCACTTGGCTGCTCTTCTTACATTCCTCCTCCAGGCACAGATGTCTGAGGCCAGAACACTGAGTCCAGGACTTTTAATTCAATCCAGATTATGTACTGAGTATGCTTACCGTTAGGGCAAAGAGAAGAGCTATACAGGCCGGTGTCTGGCTTGGTAGAGCTTACCCTCTGCGCGTAAAGCACAACGTACTCCCAGGAGGATGGGCAACAGTGGCCTTGCCACCCACGAAACACAGAGGATGAGTAGTCGAGAAGCATGAGGTGTTGTCACCAACAACAGACGACGGAGACCTCCTGCCTTGTCTAGCCTCACAATACTCCGGTGCACGCTCAGAAGCACCTGGAGACTCAGAAGGTGCCGGTAGTTGATGAGGTTTGTGTCTGAAGGCCACATTGAAATGCCAGCTCTTTGGGATGAAATAAGGTGGTGGATAAGCCCCAAGGACTCAGTTTCTTTCACCGGAAGATAGGGAGGCAGGTGAGGGATAGAGTGAGGATCTGGGGCTCTACAGGTTTTCAGCCTCCGGGCTGACGCTGACAGCCTTGTCTCCGCCCAGGCCAGAGTCTGGCAGCCCCCAGTCCAACCTCAGGCCCTGCTTGGTTCACCCAGGGAACCAGCCTCCAGCGCCCAAGCAGGACGACCACTAATTGTTTTATGACCCGCAGAACCTTTGAAAATGGAGTATTTCTACAAAGCAGCTTTAAACACAAACAAGAGACTCTTCTGGAAACCACTGCCCCAAGCAGTATGAGGCAAAAGAAAAAAAAAAAAAAAAAAGAGCAAGCCACAAATTAAAGTCCATAATACATTTTGAACATAGTTTGTGGTTTTATAGTCTCTTTAATCTTTTCTTCCCCTAAACTCCTCCAAAGATTTGAGCATTAGCTGAGCCAACACACAGTTGCACTTCTGAGCAACAAACCAGTAAAACTAGCTTCTGGACCTGGTCCACAACAGCTTTGTAACATCTCCAAGAGCAGAGGGTGACAGATAGTTTGAAACAGATCCAAGTCACCATTACTGTGTTTTTGTCAAAGAGCGGCTTCGTTCAAGTCTTACCAGGGTAGATCAGGCCATCCCATGGGGTGTTTTCCCTCCCCTCTCCATGTGCCAGGTGGATACAATCAAGCCCAGCAGTCCTGGAGGCTGCGCTGGGTCCCCCGGGGTCTCCCTGGGGTAAACTGAGGCCACACTGGCCGAGGGGAGGGAGGGTTGGCTGCGAAGGTCCTTCTACAGAGCCCTAGGGCTTGCTGCTACATTTCCGGTCACTGGCATTCCTGGGAGCCATCTGACCCCCCCACCCCGGGCTCTTGGCGTGTCACCCACACTTGATGGGACAAGCCATCGTTTTGTTGTTGTTGTTGTTGTTTGTTTTTGCAGGCCAAGGAGAGCCTTGCCAAAGCTGTTGGACAAGGAACAATGGAGTTAAGCTAATCCTTAGCATCATAAGCTAATCTCAGAGTGTTAACATTTCAATAGGTGTGAAAGCAGGAACTCTGTGTTGAGTTCATCTGCGTGCACCATAGTGAGAGAGTCAGGCCTTTGGAGTTGTGAGGCCTGGGTCTGAGCCCTGACCTGTGGCCCACTGTCCTCCCACCAGGCAGGATGAGGCTCCCTCGTGGGGCAGCTGTGAGGGGGTGTGGGGGTGGTCAGGGCACAGCGCGGTGGCACCGTTTGTCTGCGGTCTCACAGCCACTCCAGTGTCCCTTCTCAGGGGACTCTGGGGAGTTTTACTTCTGTGCATCTCCCGCCCTGAAAGGCACAGGACGTGGGTTTTGGCTTTCCTACTTGTCTGAGCAGAAACGCCACCAGTTTACCCCAGGGAGCAGATCCCAACACTGCCACACCACTTCTATGGTCTCTGATCCAGCTGGTCTGCCTGGAGCCCGGTGCCACAGGCGACATTCAAGGACAGAGGTCCGTGAGTCTCTCAATCCTTGCGAATAGAGGTGTCTTATTGGCTCTGAACCCTTTGCGGACCAGCACACAGACAAAGGGGAGAGGGAGGAATTCTGAGTGTGTGTGAATGGGAAGAACACTCTGGAAGGCAGGGAAACAATGTCAGAACAAGAAAAGGGGTTTCTATGGGAGAGAGGAGGTACAGTATGATGAGGACCATGATGAGGCCACAGAACTGGATGACAGGGAGGGTCCTGATGGCCGGAAGGGACTGAAGCCACACCACTGTGATCTGAGGAGGACAGGAGGGGCCAGGAGGATGACCCACAGACAGTGTCCCAGCACTAGGAGTCGAGAGAGACCAGTGCCCGCCAGTAACCGTGAATCCCCGGTGAGAAACATTTCCCTTCTCCATCCCTTCCATTCCACCTCTGCACCTCTGTCTCACAGCGGTGGGCCCCCCGTGCCCCTTCCCTGCTGGCTGATCTTCCCTTTGGAATAGAGAGTGGGCCCCAGGCTTACAGACGTCCACAGGCAGCAGCTAAATTTGGATGACCCTGTTTTGTTTTCATTGCATTTAGTATGGTTTTCTTCGAGAGAGAGAGAGAGAGAGAGAGAACTTGTGACCGAGGAGGGGGAGGGGCAGAGGGAGAGAGAGACCCTGAAGCAGGTGCCACACCCAGCACGGAGCCCAACACGGGGCTCAGTCTCACAAGCCTGAGATCATGACTTGAGCTGAAATCAAGAGCCAGATGCTTAACCCACGGAGCCACGCAGGCACCCCTAAGATGGTTATCTTCCGTGTCTCATGAATGATACTATTTTTCCCATTTACTATTGTACTAAGAAATTTCCTCATAGATTAATTAACTGAAGTAAAACTGAGTCTATTGAAGGAATCAAGATGGATCAAATAGCAGACTACAGGTGGTATGTGGATATGGCAAAAATTATTAAGATAGCACATTGTGGTGCAGGGCCGGGGCACAAAGAATGATCCACAAAGGAGCGAAGTGAGCAAAGGCTCTGGTGGAGGGGGAGCCCTGGAGTCCAAGCCGAGGGGTTGGCATGGCTCCTTCCAGACAGGCCAGGACAGAGGGCCTGGTCGTCTGGCCTCACAGCTTGCCGTGGGAGCTGACCAGGAGGGCTGTCTTTGCAAAACTGCCTGATGGGATGCCAACCCGAATGCATTACCAGTCCCTGTCATTTAGGGTCTGAACTTACACCACTTGGGGTTTTAAGTAGCTGCTCATTTCTAACGTGATAATATGAACAACCTGAAACAAAGTAGCCCAAACACCAACGTTGTGGTCACTTGTCCTGGTCCCCGGGTCCAAGGGAGGCCCAATGGGACGGCATCAGCGCCCCCAGCCTGTTCCTGGACATCCTGGTTTGGTGACCTTCCTTCCAGGCCTCAAGCTGCTAGAGGACGAACAGCCAACCATCTCTGTGATGTCATGGAGGTGAGCAGGAAGTGTTCAACAGGAGAGATAGGCCAACAGTCACTGTGATGTCATGGAGGTGAGCAGGAAGCACCAGCCCCGTGCCCCTCCCTGGTGAGGAGAAAGAGAGGGGAGATTGCGACCGAATCAAAGGAAATCAGCTCAGCGGTAACACTGTGCAGACACAAACAGAATGAGGGATAAGTCTCTCTTCCTTTTTCCTTCTTGACCCCATAAAGAAAATAAAACACACATGTGGGGAATGTAAACTAGCATGTGCTGTTCCCAAGTAGACTGCATTCAAATTAAGGATGAAAATCTAATGCTTTTCAGGGCTGGTATTGAAAAATTTATGATGTTCTGAAGACAAGATGTTTATCATTCATTTTCTCCCTCATTTCCCCCAGGAGAATCCAATCACTGGTTATTGCTCTGTGTTCCCTCTGCAGAGTCCCAGTGTCTCCACCAGAGACAAAAAAACGGTTAAAACAACAGGCGGCCTGTGGGGTTTGCCTTTAATTAGTCAGTCTAGGAGGCAGGAATTAACTTACAATTTGACCAAAACTAAAGCTCGAGTTTAATTGAATCCACATTATGTCCGCTTGCTTGCTTTCTTGTTGGCCTTCTCTTGGTTTCTGCTTTCATCTCTTCTTGACCCCTGACTTTTGGCTTCCAGTTTGAGAGTGGTTTCTCTCAGAAACTTTAGAAAAATGAATATAGGGCAAATATATGGTTGCTTCTGGAACATTCCCCAAGTCTGGTCCCAAAGAGTCCTGGCCAGGCCCTGGCCTTTCATGATCCCCCTCCAGGACCCCAGGCTCCATGAAGGCAGGCTCCATGAGGACAGGATCCATGAGGACAGGCTCCATGAGGCCAGCTCCATGAGGACAGGCTCC
>NW_023270734.1:1396566-1401386 GCF_011800145.1 Mirounga leonina | reverse complement strand
ATGAGGGCAGGCTCCATGAGGACAGATTTCATGAGGACAGATTCCATAAGGGCAGGCTCCAGGAGGACAGGCTCCATGAGGCCAGCTCCATGAGGACAAGCTCCATGACGCCAGCTCCATGAGGGCAGGCTCCATGAGGGCAGATTCCATGAGGACAGATTTCATGAGGACAGATTCCATGAGGGCAGGCTCCAGGAGGACAGGCTTCATGAGGGTAGGCTCCAGGAGGACAGGCTCCATGAGGGGCAGGCTCCATGAGGCCAGCTCCCACACAGCCGTGGAGCATGGGGCCCAGCTGGTGACTTTGTTCTTCCATGCTCACTGGCTCTGGAAAGGGAACAGCTGATTCATTTCCAATTCAGATGTTAGAATGTCCAGACTTTCCAGGAATTTGGGGTCTGCAAATGCAGATGAAGAATCAGCAATAGAAGGTGGACAATTACAGAAAAACCCATCTTCATCAGTGGTGACATAATAATGAATAGTATAATAATGAACCTGGTGATGATAGAATCTCCTAATTATTAAGCTCACCTAGAGCCAAGCACTGTGGCGGGCACTTGGCTTACTGACTCCCCAGTCTTCCCACGTTCCCGCCATATGTGAATATCCTCATTTTACAGATGAGGTGGTTGGGGCTTAGAGAAGTGGGTGATGTCACTCAGGCAGGCAGGTGTTAAGGATGGAGAGTAGATTGGGGGCAGAGAGGGCAAGGAGAGGGGCTCTGGGTATAGGAAGCTGAAAGTGGTCCTTGTGTTAATCCATTGGTTCCACTCTTTGAGAACCTGGCCCCATAAGCCCCACAGATAAGGGGACAGGGATGTTTTGCTGAGCGAAAAGGATGGAGGGAGCTTCCCAATGTCCTTGCACAGAAATGGGGATGAGAGTCTCTTCCTGCTAAGTCCCTTTGGAAGAAGCAGATTTCAGAGGGTACTTTAGGAATGGCTGAAGTCACTGGGACAAAGAGTTGCTCCACCCCTGGAATGGATGTAAGGGAGGTTTGCATTCTTGTCTCTGGAAGTGTAGACCAGAGAGGAGCTATCTGGGTGCCAGGGACTGGATGAGGCCACCCGTCAGCTGTCAGAGTCACTCTGAGCTCTCTGGTCCCGCCTGAAGTCTAACCAAGCTGGGAGCAAGATTCTGGAAGGAAGAAGGACTTTTGCAAGTCAAGCTCAGTGCCACCCTGGCTCAGGGCTGGACAAGGAGCAACCACAGGGCCCATTGCCATTGCCAGGTGGTGGGCATTGGAGGACGGGTGGACGCAGGGCATGCAGCCATGCAGAAGAGAGGGCTGTGTCATGAGAAAATAGACAGGTTAAATAACTTGCTTCAAAGCCAATCTCAAGACAACTGCTCATTTCCACTACACCAAGACCCTGTTTTCTTTTTTTCCCTTTTTGGTTAACCCCAACTGCCCCTGATGAGCCCCCTTCCCTAGCAAGCTCCAGCAGCCAGAGGACAGGGAGCTTCCTTCACTCAGGATCCATAGCAGCGTCACGGTGCTTGCGGTCCCCAGCTCCCGGGAGACAGGTCATCTGCTGCCCTCGGCTCATCTAGCCACCTTTCATGTCGCAAGAGTGGGCCTCTCGTCTGCCCTCCTGTCCAGCTCTTACTCAGTCAAAACGCATTCTGCTGTGCCAAGGTGTACGTGTGTCCCTGTGGCTGGTGACGGTCTACAGAAAGATGTGTTTAGAGTGACTTCTAAGTGGCTTTAAGGCTTGCTGCAGCATGGAAGACCAGCTTTCATCGTTAGAGGTGGGTCTGCAGGGCGACACACGGTGCCTGTTCCACCCCCACTAAACACCACATTGGCATCAAAATCAAGGATGCAAAAGTGTGATGATGAAGTTCACAAAGGAGGGAATGGGCAACCCGATGCTGAGTTGTATGTCAGGATCCCAAACTCCCAGATCCAAACGAACATCAAATGCACTCACCGCTCCAGAAGGCTCCGCAGCCTGCCCCATGCAGCAGAAAAAGTGCTCAGCAGATCTTCTGGAGCCAGGGATCACCTTGACCTCCTTCCCGCCTGCCCATTCCATCTTGACTCTTTTTTTCTACCTATCCATCCCAGACCTTGCTGTGGTCAGAGGTCGCTGAATTAAAATTGTGCACAACAAAAGCTTTGCTGATGTCTCAGAATTTCTAGGGTGACCTAATTCCCTGTGTCTGTTTTTCACGACTTTTCTATTTCTTCCCCCCTCTCTTGTTTATAAGAGCAAATCACTGGACTGAGATCAAGCAGTTCACGGTGCCAAAAAACCAGAGAAGCTGCCGAGGCTCCAAGGGTGATGCAGAAAGGCCTCCCCACGCCAGCATCACCCCACTGAGCAGAGGCCTTGCACTCAGCTCCACGGGACCCCTGGGGTCGGTCCCGCACCCGGGCTCAGCAGGGCTCGCAGCTCAGGTGCACGACAACCACCAGCCTGGGGCTCCCTCAGCAAACTGCCCTCAGCTCTAGTGGGGGGCCTCGCTTTTATCTTCAGGTGAGGGGCAAGGGCCGAGGTGCAGGTGACTCGCACTGGTGTTCTATAGAAGAAGGAGAAAGTGTTGGGGGGGTGGGACGCTAGCCAGAATAACACTTCTTGCCTGTTCTTCCCTCTTTTGAATGCTTTCCTATTTTGTGCTCTGTTTCTTGCCCCTCCCTATCCTGGAAGGGAAGAAGGCCCCCCGTGTGTTTTTGTGTGGCAGTTCGCAGAGGCCAGGAATTTGGGGTGGATGGGAGCTCCCGAGACTTACAGCCTGGCGTGTCAGTTCTCACCACCGAAACTCCAGGGTTCCCGTGAACTTGATGTGGTGGGATTACCTCCCCCACCCTGAGTGCAGAAAATGAGAAAAATGCTATGGAAGCCTGCCCAAGATCACTGAGCTAATACATGGAGAAGCCCTGATAGAAACATAGATTTTTCTGAATCTAAGTCTAAAAAGAAGTTACCCATATATCAAAAAGTTTAAATTGCAGTATTCGGTCTTTCAATCGAACGTAAGTGGTGGGATTATTTGAAAGAACCTGACGGTGACTCCTGTGTGACCCATATTTAACCTGCTTGATCGACCCAGGTGCTCCTTTGCGCATTCCTTAAAGTGAAGCCCCTTGCATGGGGTTAGCTCCTACGGACTCAGGAATGAAAGTCCTGACCAAGCACCTAGAGATTCTAGGTGCTTCCAGCCCATCAGCTCATTTAATGGATACCCTCATCACCCTCCCCATCATCGTCATCACTTACCCCCTGTCTGACGCTGTCTGACGCTGGGGACAAAGAGGCACAGAGCCATAATTCACCAGCCAGAGACCCCCCCCAGAGGTAGTGTTGTTTCAAACCCAGGAACTCTGGTCCATAGTCTCTGCATTTCACTGCTTTGCTCTCTTCTTTGTCTCTTTCTAGGCAGCCCTCACTTCTCTCAATGTTTCCATGGTGGGGAGGGGCACAGATTCAATTGTGCAGATGACCCAACCATGCTGGCTTACCCTCCTGGGCGCTGTAGCTGGGCTCAGCTCATTGCAGACTCATTGTCAAGAAGCCTCATACAGGTATTTAGGATGGCCCAAGAGAGAAGGAATATTTGGGAGTAAATCCCTTTATATCTGCCCCCCAAATTTTAATGCACATACAAATCCCGTGGAGATGGTGTGAAAATGCAGATTCAGAGTTGCAGGTCTGAAGGGGTCTGGAGGCCGCATTTCTCACAAGTGGCCAGGTGATACAGAAGTCTCTAGTCTGAACACCATGCTTTGAGCAGCATGGCTCGAGACCACAGTTTTCCAGACTAGATTCCAGGGGTTTCCTGAAGATGCCTCGGGAGAGGGCCTGGGATTGTGTGAAGGGTTTTGAGTAAGATTTCCTTTGGAAAAGGGGTTTTCATGCTTTGAAAAAAAAGTTTGAAAACCACAGCCCTAAACTTAATATCCCATACATTTGGAGATACTTACTAGAATGTGTGGTAAGAAATTTCTGTCCCAAAGATCATTTTTTTACAGACTTTGCTGACTCAGGGGAATCAGCAGCCATGTTTGGACAGCCGGCCTCACAGTGACCTCTCTGCTACCTAATGGAAAATGTTGAAGGTACTCTACTTTGAAATAATTATATTTACATAGCCTCTGTGGTCTCTCTCTCTCTCTTTCATAGATGCCTGTAGGAGAAAAAGATACTCACTTCTGGAATTCATCAGCTCCAGCTATTTATTTCCATTTGAGGCCAGAAACTTATTTTTTTTCCCTGTAGTTA
Organism: Mirounga leonina; assembly: GCF_011800145.1. Classification (NCBI taxonomy): domain Eukaryota; kingdom Metazoa; phylum Chordata; class Mammalia; order Carnivora; family Phocidae; genus Mirounga; species Mirounga leonina. Next base: position 1,397,157 of record NW_023270734.1, on the reverse strand, counting down.
AGTTTCTTATGGGAGAGGGGGAAGGAAGGCCTCTAACATGTAATTATCAGAAATTGTTCCCCTTTGCTGAAAAATCACTCAATCTGTCCCAAATTTTGACTGAGAGTTCCCCACCAGACCAGAAGAGAAGAGATATGGGGGCTACTGAGCTGGAAGGACCTTAATAGAATCCAATGTCTTCTACCATCTCCAGCTGCATTCTCCAAGTAAAGGGTTCCATGACCAAATAAGTCAGGGCAATGCTGGGCTAAACGAATTTGTCTACTGTAGGATTTCTTAGAGTCTTATGTAAGCTAATAAGGCTGTAATGCTCCACAAGGCAACAACAGTCTGAAGGGTTGGAGCGCCTGGGTGGCTTAGTCGGTAAAGTGTCTGACCTGGTTTCTGCTCAGGTCATGATCTCATGGGTTGTGAGAACCAGCCCCACTTCACACTCGCGCTCAGCGGGAGTCTGCTTGGATGTTCTCTCCCTCTCCCCCTGCCCCTTTCCCTGCTTGCGCATGCACTCTCTCTCTCTCTCTCTAAGATATAGATAGATATAGATGATAGATAGATAGATAGATAGATAGATAGATAGATAGATAGATAGAT
>NW_023270734.1:1336358-1396556 GCF_011800145.1 Mirounga leonina | reverse complement strand
GATAGATAGATAGATAGATAGATAGATAGATAGATAGATAGATAGATAGATAGATAGATAGATAGATATAGATAGATAGATAGATGATAGATAGATAGATGATAGACGGATAAAATAGTCTGCACTATTGCTCAAATTTCCTTGAGCACAGAGCCTGCTTTTCATTGAACATCTCAAGGATCACTTAGAATTCCATGGATCCCAATTTCTGGGACCAGTTGAGAGAGCCCCAGCTTTAGAGACTCTAATGAAATCCCTAAAGCTGGAGGACATCTGCCCTTGCAGTCTGGTTCTCAGCAAGAGCAGACACCAAGACCTTTCGCATCTGGAATTACAATTCTGGGGAGTTCCTGCCTAAGACTCTGGGCCAGCCCTGGGAGGGTGATGTCAGAGGCTGAGACCAGAGGGCCACCCCAATGGCCGAGGGCTGCTTCTGCAAGGCCAGGGCTGGGTTTCTTTCCCCCTTTGCATCTCCAGGGTGGCCGGCAGAGAGCCATCTGTAAATGCGGATGGGGCCGGATGTGAGTGGATCACAGCAAGATGGCGCAGAGGGCATGAAGGAGGAGGTACCCAAGCCAGCAGACATGCACAGTTCCCGGGAGGCCAGGGAGAGAGGGAGAGAGGCCTCTGAGTATGGGAGTTGAGACCCTGGAGAACGCACGGAAGGTTTCAGGTGGGAAGGCTTCAGGTGGGCCTGGTCCCGCACAGTGGGAAATCAGCAAGTCACTAAGATCCCATTCAGGCCAAGGTTGGGCAGGGCCCTGTTTTGCATCTAGTCCCCTTCCACTGCCCTGGGCTTCAGCTTACTCATTTCTCAAATGGGGGGGTGGGCGGTGATGGTTCTAAAGACCTTCCCGGGCTGGCACGTCCCCAAATCTGATGGTACATAGGAAGCAAGCTGGGTGAGCCTGGGGGTACACAAACAATTTTTTATTTTTATAGTTATGTTTTTGTTTTAATGTTTATTAGAAAAAAAATATGAACTAGAACCTCAAGCCCATGCTCTGCCCAGCATTCCTACATCGGTGGAGGCTGAAGCAGGGAGCCCCAGGGCCTCCAGTGCTTGCTCAGCTCCTGTATTCTATACATATGGGAACAGATGTGACAAAAATGAGAGCAGGCAAAGGGAACTGTAGTTATGGATGCCCAGGAAAATTCAGATTTCCCTCCAGGAAGAAGGCCTCCTGACTACGGGAGGGAGCTGGTCCCTGGGGCCGGGAAGGTGTGACCGTGAGGTGACAGGCTCAGCATGCACCCCTGTCCCCCCAAACCCTCTCCAGCCAGCAACCAGGGGAGGGCTGAGCTCAAAACAGCCTTAACAAAGGACTTCACTCATCTGCTCTCCTGAGTCTTTGGAACCCAGATTCCAAGTCATAGACTGCATCTCTCCCAGCTATGCCGCAGGTCCCCGGGAGTGACAGACGCCTGAGGATGTCTAACAACATCTGCAGATGAAAACAAAATGCCAGAATGTGCGCCGTTTCCTGTCCGTCCAGCTGCCTTGCAATCTTTGGATTCCAAGACCCGGATTCAGTTCACAGGATGAGATTATCTTAATTCGCACTGCTTCCAAGTCCACCTTGTGAAGCTGTATTTAAACTAAAAGGTAAGACAGTGCTCGTTCAGTTAACTCAAAATAGGTCTCCGGTTGACCCTTTAACGCTGCAGTTTAATGTGACACAGGGCTCTCTGCAAAGCAAATGGCTAGGCTTAAATAATGTAAAATTTTCTATTTTCTGACTATGGTTCCAACCTGGCTTCAGCAGGAGTCTCTGCCCATTCATCACTCTCCTTCAGGGAGTAATAATAGCCACTGGGATTTAGTGGGGGCCTGTTATACGGGGGGCACTATTCTAGGAACTTGACACTTACTAACTCATTTAACCCCATGAGCCAGGGAGGGTTATTATTCCCATTTTAAAGATGAGGAGAGTAAAGCACGGAGAGGCTAGCACCCAGGGTCACATGGCCAGTAAATCACAGAGCAGGGATTTTGAACCCTCAACGGGAAGATGGCCTCCCTAGAGAAAAGCTTCGAGACCTACATCCTTTCTAGTTACAGGCTCCAACAAAACAAAACAAAAACCAAACACCAGTGCATTTCCAGTCAGTAATTTTCACTGTGGGTTGAGGAGACCGAAAGCTTCCTCTAGAACAACAGGAGAATCTAAGAATCTAGAAGACTCTCCAGGTAACTGGGTTTCAAAATGTGAATGCAGGCCAGAAAAAACCCTGAGCCCAGCACCAGCTCTGCAGTTCAAGCTACCCAGTGGGGAGAGGCCGGGAGAGAAAGAAGGGGGAGACGGGGAGTTGAGAACCCCTTCTGGAACCTTCATCCCAGGGTTTGGTGCAGAGGAGAAAGCCCATTCTGTTCTTCCATGGGGAGCATCCCGGAAACCCTGAATGGGTACAGGGGATTCGGTGGGAAGCTGATCTGACCTGCTGTTTATCAGCCCTGCTTATCAGGGGGGAACAGAGACCAGTTTCGTACAGATTGGCAAATGATGTACTGTTAGCCACCTGGTCTTGGACCTGGAATCCAGGTGGGCCCTGGGGGCCACACTCAGCATGCTGGTATCTGTCTGGTCGGCAGCGCGTGGGTCCGTGTGGGTCGATGTGCAGTTTTCTGCGCCCCCCTGGCCCCGTGTAGTACCTGGTTGCTACGCCATCAGTGATGTTCCTGGCCAGGAAAAAACCCTCTAGACAAGACAAAGTAGGCTGACAGCCTGTCCCTTAGGCCATGAGAGCTGGTAAAAGGCCAAGCAGACCAGCCAATGCAGCCATGAACAACGGACTTCTCCAGACCTTGAAGGATAAAGCTCCTAGGCTCTTGGGGGCTCAGCCACTGGCCTCTTCTAGCCACACCCACTCCAACCAAGCTAATTATAGCCACGCCCACTCCCCCAGGCTCATTCTAGCCATGCCCACTCCCCCCACAGGCTCATTCTAGCCACGCCCACCCCACTGGCTCATTCTAGCCACGCCCACTCCCCCCACAGGCTCGTTCTAGCCACGCCCACTCCCCTGAGAACCGTGCTCTACCATCTCTTTCTCTTGGTGATCCCAGCCTTCCATCTCCAGCCTGCACCTCCCTTCTAAACTCCTGATGGCACATACAACTGCCCACCTGACTTGGGAATTAACGCGTATCCCAAATTTCACTCTGATTGTCTCCACACCAGACCTACTCTTACCTTGGCTAATGCCAACTCCATCCTCCCAGGTACTCAGGCCAACAACTCTGGAAGTTATCCTTGATTTCTTTTTGTTTCTCACCCCTCACACCGCACGTTCTGTAGGTTGTCCACTCAAAACATACTCACTCACTCCCCAGCCTGTGTCTCGATCAAGACCCCTGCTTCCCACTTGGGTTGTTGCCCTGGCCTCTGCACAGTCTCCCGGCCTCTCCCCTTGCTTCCCACTTTGCAGGGCATCCCCCAGCAGCCGAGCGAGCCCTTGCCATGTGAGTCGCAGGCCATGGCCCTCCTCTGCTCAGAGCCCTCCAAGATCCCACCTTGCTCAGAGCTTGGGGCCCCTGACCTGGCCCTGCTGCTCCTCTGTCCTCCTGTCCTGTTGCACTCCCCTCCTCCCCAAAGCCCGCAGCCACTCCGGCCCCATGCCCATCCCAGAGGGCCCTTGTCCTTCTTGGGAGCGTGCTTCCCTGATACCTGAATGACTTGCTTCCTCACCTCCAAATTCTTCTAATTGCCACCCTCCCAATGAGGCCTTCTGGGGTCACTCTATTTATAACAACAGCTGCCACCCAGCCCCATGACATTTCCTCCCTCCCTTTCCTGATTCCTTTCCTCCATAACGGTTTCCCCTTCTAATAAACCACAGTCTACTTATATGCATTCACTGTCTGCTCCCTTCCCTGGGAGGCTGGGACCACGGGAGCAGGACTTTCACCCGCGTTGGTTGCTATATCTGGGCACCCAACGCCAGGCACCCAGTAGGTGCTGATGCCAGTTTGTTACCCGAAAGCCCTGCCTATCTGCAGCATAATGAAGGAAAGCGCTCTTCAAGCAGAGGAGATTCTCATTGCTACGATTTACAATCCTTAAACTGAAGACCTTCAGCTGTCCGGCCTCCAGTGTTGCCCACATCCCCAGGGAGCTCACTCAGTCACAGCTTTCTAGATCTCAGCCATAAAGGGTGGGAGGAAGGCGGGCCCTGGGGACATCTGAGCTGTGATACAGAGACTTTGTCCTCTTCTTGCTGGGACCCTAAGGAAGCCCCGAAGCCAGGAGCCGGCCCGAGAGGCAGGCAGATAACAGGAGTGGCTGGAGGTTTGCTAACCATGGGCTGGCAGGTGACAGGCTGGGACGCTAAGTTCAGGCAGACAGAGAAGGAGCCCGTGGCCTCACCCAGACACAGAGAAGGCAGGACCCTCTGGTGCTGTGTGTGTCTCTCCGCCAAACTGCAAACTTCTGGAGGGCAGGGCCTGGCCTCGGCCCATCCTCTCTGCCCAGGGGCTGCCTCAGAACTTGGTACATAGTAGGTATTCGTTAGATGCTTTTGAGGTAAGCTAAGCATTCGCCAAATGACCTCTGGGTACATTGCCTTTGTTAGCATATTCCTAACATGGGCAAAACCTCTGTAGAGGTGCATGTGTGGAAGCTGTGGGTCCCCCCCAGTTTTGCCTCCTGGTTGGTTTCTTGGGATCGACCAGTTCCCTTTGAGGTAAGGCAGCTGTGTCTGCTCCAGGATATTTCAGAGTGGCCTCACCTCTCCACCCACCCTGGGTTATCCACGGGACCCACCCTGAAAGCCAGAAACACAGTGGAGCCCTGCCTGGCCCCGAGAGAAAGAATGACATTGCTGCAAGCCATTGAGAGAAAGGAGCTTGGAAGGTCAGACCGTGCACAATCATCTCATACATTTCCCTCCTTCTGCTCATCTAAGAGGACACAAGGAAAAGGGCTGGATTCACCCGATTTCCCTACACCCATGCCCTAATGGTGGGATTCTGGTTGCATCTTCTCTCCCTCCCATGGAAATGCTGTCTCCTTTACAGCTCCCTTGCAGCTTTCCCTCTCCCTGATGGTTTGCAGCGTTGACGGGGTAGGAATCAAATCTGAGGCTTGAAGCCTGGGAGATTTCCCACCAGTGTGCTCACGCCTTTGCAGGGGATCAAAACTGTGCCCTACCTGCTCTGTATAAACCAGGACAACCCCCAAGTCCCTCCCAGCCTTTCAGATCTCCTATCCTTGAGTTCTCCAGGCAACTTTCACCACCAAAGGGAGGCCAACACACCAAGAGACCTGTCCCCAGCTTGGAATCCCAGAGACCCCCAAAGCGGTGATGAACGGCTCCATTTTGCGTGACAGCTAATTCGCTGGCGGATCAGTGGAAAACTCAGCGACATTGTGAGTAAGGAAGTTGGAATGTCGGTCTTCGCTGGGATTTAATATGACAGATTTCTGGCTCTGAACTTGGACAAGATTAACTCTTCATTCTGAAGGAAAGAAAGAAGAAGAGGAAGAAGAAGAAGAAAAAAAAAAAACCGCCTCTCTGAAATCGCAGTTTAGTGGAACAATGTGCAGCTTTGAAAGTGTTGCAGGCGGTCAGATTTGCGCATTCCCTTTTTCCGGGGCTGCATATTCTCTGTGTCTGATAAAATGTTTGTTACACCTCCTCTGTGCCAGGGACACATACAGTAAATTGTCAGCTCGAACCATGTAATCTCTTAACCAGAAGGCTCCAAACATCTGTTGGCCAGTTGTCGAATGGTTGGATCATTAACATGGCTTCTAATTTTACTCTTTGAATTTAACATAAAAAGTTTTAATGAGCGTATGTAATTCATACTTTCCAACTTCAGAGAGTCCTGAAAGAGAAACCTATGCTTTTATAATCCAAGTCTCTGACGTAGACAGCTTTATTTTTAATTCCCATCCCCCCCACCCCCGCCCGTACACAAATGCATTATAAAAGAGGTCAATTGGACATTATCTTCCTTTCCAAGACAGGCTTTCAAATATTTGTCTAGGTTTTGGTGAAGAGCCCCTTTCAACTTTGGGCTCAGATGATATGGCAGACGTGTTCATTCTGCATTTCAGCCTGAGACTTGTGTTGTGAGCCCCCCATTCATCCATCTATAAAAACAAATTGAAAATTGGCATGAGAAAGACAACCCCTGAGTCATGTTGAGAGAATTCAGTTTTAAAACTTGCCCTCACTCTCATGCCTGTTTTTACTGAAATGAGCTGGGGTTAGTAATGGTTTGTTCCTGCCAACTTAGTTCACTTTTCCCATTTCCCCCTCTCTGGGTATGCCCTCAATCTCCAGCCTAGAAAGTGACTGCATTGGATTAAATGCAATTTGGATTGACCTTTTTATTCAGAGACTTGCCTCCGTTAATATATTTTGGGCTATTTTTTAGGAACAAACTCCAAGAGGTGAGAACAGAAACATTCAGTGCAATAGCAAACGCCACGGAGAAAACGTCCCTTGAACACTGACTCACTAGGGCTGTACATTAACCAGCTCCTGGTCAGCTTCAAATGGAATCCCCCATATGAGTATTTGCCTCCTGTCTGGGGTCTTCTGTACTGAAAGCTTAATGAAGCTTTAAAGCACAAGTCCCAGAACTAAGTTTGTTAGTGTGGCTTATTAATTCCTGCTGGAAGTTCTGCCGACGTTCTGCAGATGCACATCCTTTTCTGCCAAGTGCATCTTATCTGCTCCCGCCCACGAGAATGGGACAGCAAGGCCAATGATGGATGGCCAGAGTTAACAAAGCAAACTCCCTTTGTTTGTTCCAGGAGATTAAGGGGATAGCTTCCCTTTAATTCTCTCAAGTTCATGCAAGTTCAAAAGTAGGATCCCAACACAGCATTTTATACGGAGAACCACATCTCAAATATGCAACAGCATCTCAAATACATGAGGCTGATGAACTTGACCCAAGTCAAGATAAGGTTCCTCCATTCCTCAGTAGGTATGTATTGAGCTCTGTTTTATGCTGGGCACTTTCTGCACCCCAGGAACATAGTAGTGAACAGAGAACAAAAGTGTTTACATTCTAGCACGGGGAGAAAAATGATCAGCCAATAAATGATTTGACTATAGCATTGTAATTCTATTGAAGAGGTGAAGAAAATTTTCTAGATTCTTTGGGGACTAGCGATTTACTATTTTTCTAGAATTCTTGGGAAATGTTGCCTGTCAAACATATTTCAACAGCTAGGGGCCAGTGTTGGGGCTGGTAAAGGGGTGGTGGCCCCAGCAGTGGGTTGGGTGGCAGTGGGGAGCAATCCAGAGAGAATCTAGTCCAAGGACTTCATTGTGAAGAAACAGAGGCTTGTAGTAATGGTGTGCGTGGGAGGTACCACCACCAGCCTGTGTTGCCTCACATTCTCTAAAGACTGAGGAAGGAAGATGGGGACGGTGACATGGTAAAGGGAGAATGGGGATTGGAGGGGAGGGAAGGGGGAGGAGTAGGGTGGAGAGCAGCTTGAGTGGGACCTCAGGCATGGAACCAAATCCTCCCGGTTAACTGGCTTCCATGCTCTTTAATCAGTGGGACAGGCCTGGCTTCTTTGTGGTGAGTTTCAAGGTTGATATGTGTTATTTCCATTCTTTCTCTTCCTAAGCTCTTCCCTTTGTCCCTGCCCTGTTATGGGGCAGGCTTTGGCAGGAAGAGTCCTGTGTCTGGAGCATAAATAATGCAGGGGTTGGGGCATCTGGGTGGCTCAGTCGGTTAAGTGTCTGCCTTCGGCTCAGGTCATGATCTCAGGGTCCTGGGATCGAGCCCTGAGTCAGGCTCCCTGCTCAAGGGGGAGTCTGCTTCTCCCTCTCCCTCTGCCCCTGCCCCCTGCTTGTGCTCTCTCTCTCTCTCTCTCAAATAAATAAATAAGTCTTTTAAAAAAATAACACAGGGTTGTCATGGTGCCTGTTTCAATGGACTACTAAAGTAAATATGAAGGCCATGCAAAACTCAGTAGCACATCAGTTACCCCAGTTACCCAGTTACCCCAGTCCCCTACCTGCTGAAATTTATTAAGCTGCATTCTTGGAACCTTTTACATTTTTAGTGGAGCACATATTTGATGGTGCTGTCTTAACCCACTGCTGCCCAGCTTGGCTTCCCAGGAGCAGAGATGAGCAGGCCATGGGGAGAAGACAGCTGTGTGGGCTCACCCTAGGAAGGTGTTGGAACTCTGCCAAGCCAGAGAGAAGGGTCCTCCTCACTCTGAACATCCACCACGCTTTCTGAATTCCTCCAAGAAGGCATTGACTGAGGTGTGAGGGATGGGGATGGGGAGGAAAGAGAAAGCCAAGGAAAGGATGATCTTGCCACATGGATGACCCACAGTCACCTCCCTCAACCTCATCCTGTCAGCCTCCTCCTCAGCCCTCAGCGTCGAGGGCGACTTAGCTTTGTTAATGGTGTCACCATGCACCTGGCTCCCCCAATCCAGTCTGTCACCCTGCCCTACCAAATCCACCTTCAACCATTCCAACCTGTGCTGTCCAATATGGTAGCCACAAGTCATGTGTGACCATTTCAATTATTAAAAATTAAATACAATAGAAGATTCAGTTCCCCAGTCACATCCAAATCCTCTCAAGTGCCCAAGAGCCACGTGTGGCCGGTGGCTACCACACAGGGCAGTGCAGACTGAGAGCCCTTTCACCTTGCAGCAGGTTCTATTGGGCAGGAGCATCCCAGGTGCGTGCTGTTGGCACGAAGCCCGACTGTCTTGGCCATGGCTCTCCCCCTGAACCCAGGCGTGGCTGCTGGAGGAAGTAACTGCCTCCCTCAGCCCGGGGCCTCCATCATTTCTGGCTGAGACTAATGTCACAGCCTCCCAGACACTTCATCTTGAACCCCAGGGTCAGCCTGCTCCCCAGCACGAGTGCCCCCAGAGCACACTGCACCGGGGCTCTGGGTTCGGAGCATCCTGCCCTCCAGCCCTGCAGCACTCTTCCCTCCAAGCTCGTTCCTCCAGGCCCCACTCAGGGTCGCCCCCTCTGGCCAGGCCACGAGTCTCCCTCTGCTCTCCCCCAGTCTGTTATTTGGTGCAGGAGGAGCCACATGCGTGTTTCCCCTCCCTTCCGGCTGTGAGCCCTGCCTGGCTCGCGTGGAAAGGTTCAGGGGCTGTAGGTGGAGGGCTGACCACAAGGGAGGGACAGGATGCAGGGACGGATGGGGAACCCCATAGCCCCCTTGGCTGGGGCTCTCATCCTGATAGGTCAGTCAGCGGCACCTGAGGCGGTGGTCATCAGGCCACCTGTGGGCCTGGTGAGTGTGAGTCTCTGGATGGGACCAGCCTGGGTGATCTGAAAGTTCCCTCTGAGATTGCAGGCACCACCAGCGCTGGGAGCCTCTGGCTCTAGGCAGGAAGCAAGGTCTGCTTGCTTTCCAAGCTCCCCCCGACTTTCTGCTGAATTCAGGGGATGCCACGGCTGCCTTGTGACCGGAGATCTATGAGGAATACACATGGTGAATGTAGGTCCTTATGCGTGAGGGGGTGTGGGACAGAGGAAGGGATACGGCAAGATGGAACCTGAGAACCTACACGGGGCTGTGTGACTGAGGACAAATCATGTCCCCAAGTTGTGCACATTATCTCTACACCCCCTTCTCACTGTAAAGAGACAAGTTTGGAGCATCCCTGTATCACTGGACATTGTTATAGAGGGGGGACGCTGATGGGACATGATGGGGACTGAGGCCACGCAGACCTGGATGACCCTGGTACCTCCCAGTATGACACAGAAATGGCACGTGTGTGCATGCTCGAGTGAATGTATGTATGTGTATGCACATGTGAATGTGTGTGTGAATATGCACACGTATGAGTGTGTACAGGTTTGTGTGTGAGTGCATGTGTGGCTGTGTGTGAGTGTGCACACGCACACGTGTGCACATGAGTGCAAATGTGTGTGCTGTGAGAGTGTATATACAAACGTGTGTGTGCATGGGTGAGTATGTGCATGCATGTACATGGGGCCCTGCCCCATCGTCCTCTGCAGCTGGTGGATCATGACCGCACGCCGATGGGAAGTCCAGCCTTAAGACCCAGCTAGGGGTCCCAGGGGAGGTGGGACCATGGGGACTTCGCAGAACCGAAGGAGCGAACTCAGAGAGCGGTGCGATGGCAGCGCGCAGCTGAAGACGTGCAGCAAGAAGAAAGCGAGCAGGAAGCCCCGGGCCGCCCCTTCACCGGCCAGCTGTGTGGTCTTCGGGAGGGCCCTTCCCTTCCGCGAGCCCCCTGTGCGTGGGCAGGGTGGCCGTGGCGCGCCGGCGCTTGCTGTGGGAGGCTGGGCTGCCTCAGGGCCTGCACACGGTCCACGCTGGCCCCGCTGGGCTTGCTAAGCCTCCGCGTCCTCAGAGGGGCACCTCCAGGCCGGACAAGCAAGGCTCCTCGAGAGAGATTTCGGCTCCGTGTGACGGTGCTGGGGGAAGATTTCCCGAGTCCTAGTGGCCTTTGAAAAGGCCTGATCAATACCTCAGAGAGGAACTGGATCTCGCTGATACGCTTTGGCCAGCCCGGAGCTGGGCCTTCGAAGTGGTGCCACCTCAGACCCATCCCCCGCTCCCAGGTTCCCCCAAGTCCAGCTTTTTCTCTCTGTGGAGCCGGTCACTCCAGCCACGTGTGCCTAGGAGCGCCGGAGACACCAAAGCTGTGCCACTCGTAAGGGAAGATCCGTGTATGCAGCGCCTCCTAGGACTGCCCACTAAGCCCACGGAGAGACCCCAGCCAGGGCCTTCCCCAGGAGTCTCCGGATTCTCTTCCGTTGGGCCTTATGAAATCGTGTAGAACATTGGTTCGAGTCGGAAGCTTAGGGGACTGCACTGTTGCAATGGGCATCTGATTGTGTCAGTCCAGCATGTCTTCCTTGACAGAGCCATCTCTCCAGAGCGCATGCACTCCTCTTTGCTTTTGGGGGGTGTCTTTCTTTCTTTCTCCTTCCTTCCTTCCTTCCTTCCTTCCTTCCTTCCTTCCTTCCTTCCTTCCTTCCTTCCTTCCTTCCTTCCTTCCTTCCTTCCTTCCTTTTCTTTCTTTCTTTCTTTCTTTCTCTCTTTCTTTCTTTCTTTCTTTCTTTCTTTCTTTCTTTCTTTCTTTCTTCTTTCTTTCTTCTTTCTTTCTTTCTTTCTTTCTTTCTTTCTTTCTTTCTTTCTTTCTTTCTTTCTTTCTTTCTTTCTTCTTTCTTTTTGAAGATTTAGTTACCTACTCTAGAAAGAGAGAGAGAGAGTGTGTGCGTGAGTGGGGAGAGGGGCAGAGGGAGAAGGAGAGGGAGAGAATCCTCAAGCTGACTCCCTGCTGAGCATGGAGCCAGATGCAGGACTTGATCTCACGACCCTGAGATCATGACCCAAGCTGAAACCAAGAGTTGGATGACAACCGACTGAGTGGGTGGGGCTCTCTCTATTCATACCCCCCACCCCAGGCCCAGAGTGGTCATGTGACCAAGGCTTTGGCAGCAAGAGGCACGTGACCCAAACCCATGACCAGGGTTCCCCAGAACTTCTGCTGGCAGACTGGGGAAACCTGTTTCCCCTTCTTGTAGATGGGAGATATAAGGCTTCTTAGGTTTGGGACTGCCGGTGTCCATCTTGTCTCTGCATACAGAGTCTGTTGGGAGAATAGACCCAACGAAACCAAGAGTAGACCAAGCCATGAAGCCTTGATAACATCCTCTGGGCATCTGGAGGTAATTGTCTAAACTTTTCAGCTCCTGGCCCACGCCCACCTTATTTTTGGTTCAAGGTAGTTTGAGCTGAGTTTCTGTCACTGGCAACCTACCCTGACTAATACACTGATCGTTAGGAAGCTCATTGCAGAGACTTTATTCCTAGCCCTTGGCAAATAATGCCAAACCCTTCAAAAACAAAAATGGACAATTGGGAAGAGCTGAGATAAATGACTGTACATGACATTGGCCAGTGCAGGCTTCTAGGGTAGGGTCAGTGACCAGACGGCAAAGCTGGAAGGGAGGAATGGTGTGGCACTGAAGTGGGAATGAAGGTGTGGGCAAGGAAAGGGGGGTCCCAAAAGAGAGGGAGTAAAGAAATACCAGCTCTGCCTGACTTTTCAATTTGTGCATCACCCACAGTTCTGGGGTTGATGGCTTAGGGCCAGGATGATTCTAGAAGAGAATGTGCCTCTTCAAAATGCCTGCCAGTGACCCCTGTTCTCTCCTCTCCCATTCTGCCCCTTCAATCTGAGACTTCCCATAAATCCAGTCACCTGGCCAATGGACACTTTTGGGGTACCTGCTATGTGCCAAGTTCAAAACTGGGCTCCAGAGATGTAAAAGATACATCCTCAAGGGGCTCATGGTCTTGTAGCAAGAGATAGACTTACAATTAGCAACGACAACAAATAGAATAACAAACATGACAAATGACCCCAATGAACACGGTTTAATGTTTCAATAAATACACAAAAAACACAGGACATTTACTTCAAAGTGCCATCATCAAAAATGCAAATGTAGACTAGTACTCAGAACAGCCCAGGGAGTTTATTTTCCAGAAAGAGCAGGAAAAGAACATGACAAAGCTCCATGATACAAACGAGAAACCATTCCTATCATCCCTATCCTGTCAAGATTGGAAGAGAAAGCTTGTAGGCTGGTCTGCAAACCACCCCTTTTCTCTTTCCTTTTTCCCTCCTGGCAGGGTGCACGGCTCTGAACGGGAGTCTTCCTGCAGGCAGGTGCTCAGATGCGCAACTACCCAGGACAGAGGTGAAGGCCAGTCTAGAGCACTGTCTGCCATGTCCAGTTACCTCAGGTCAGATGACAGTGCTCGAGGGCACAGAGTGACAGAAGCCTCTCAGATCGCTCCTTCCTGATCCCCTCTCTGGGCCTCTGTCTGCTCAGACACCAAGGCTCTGGAAACACCTGCAGACCAACAGCGCATGTGACTTCAGGAGAGAGGGTGTTCTTGAGGACGCTTGAGTATGATGGGCATGTTTGTACAACAGGCTCTGGGTTCAAATCCAGTCACAACTACTCGACCGCAAGTTACTTAATCTCCCAGGGACTCACTCCTCTCATCTGTAAAAAGGGCATAATAAAAATACCTACCTCAGAGGGACAATAGTGAGCTTTAAAGGAGCTAATGTATATGAAGAGCTCAGCCCAGAGCTCGGCAGGTGTTAGCTGCTATATACTTACCCCCGAGGCTCCGGCAGACCGAGCAGAGTTAAGACCATCTTCTAACCTAAAAGGTACAATGCGGCCGTCCCTCACGAGCAAGAGGGACTTGGCGCCCGGGTGTGACAGCCGTGCTGGCCACTGCCAAAGTGAGCGATTCCCTCAGTGTTTATAAAAAAGCCCTGAAATACCAGTACCAAATGGCTAAACAAACCCAGATTGTTGCTGGGGATTTTGATGGGGAAAGGATTAACTCACTTTCAAGTGCCCTGGCTCCATCCCAACATTATTTACTTAGCTGAGAACTGCCTTTCAACACCAGCCTGGTGACAAAGACCAGGAAGTCTGAGCCCAGAGGGAGGTGTGCCGGGCGGAGGGGGGATGACGCGGACGCGTTACAAAGACATTGGCACCACTCTCTATTGTGTTTCTTACTTGGCCAGACATCTAATTGAGGCACAGAGACACTGGAGAGTTTTACTTTCTGTGTTTCAGAAAGGACTGCATAATCAGGCTCATAATCGGCAACTGAAGACTCGGTTGGGGAGGGGTAGCTTTCACCTGCTTCCTTTTTCCAAGTCGTTAATAGTGATGATGGTGGTCCCCCGCTGTGTACATGGGGGATACGTTCCAAGACCCCCAGTGGATGCCTGAAACCGTGGATAGTATGGAACCCTACATATCCGATATTTTCTCTTATCCATAGACACCTATGATAGAGTTTAATTTATAAATTAAGCACGTGAGATTAACAATAACACAATAGAACAATTATAAAAAGATACCGTAATAAAGGTTACGTGAATGTGGTCTCTCTTCCAAAACATGATTGTACCATACTCACCCTTCTCGTGATGATGTGAGATAAGAGAATGCCTAAGTGATGAGACCAAGTGACGTCAATGACGTAAGCATCTCAACGTGACGTCAGGCTACCACTGACCTGTCAATAGCCAGAAAGAGAATCACCTCCTCCTGGACCCTGGTTGCCCATCATGGGTCACTGAAGCCCCGGGAAATGGAACGGCAGACAAGGGGGCACCACTGTTATTATGATTTAAATCCCTCTCCTCTAGCATCCCCAACAATTTAAGTGCAAGGTGTTAAGAGATGTTCTCATGCCACATCCCTGGGTTTCTGCTTAACATGCCTCTTCGCATAGGAGAAGCCAAAACCTATGGACCTGGATGGTTCTAACTAAACTTTTGAAGATCTGCCTGCTCTGGGTGGACTTGCTTACGATGTGCATCTGCGGCGAGCCAGGCCGAGGGGCTCTGTGGTGGCAGCTGCTTTCCCAGGACGTGCCTGTCATGTTAGTGTATGGTGTGTGCCCGCAGGGAGCGTTGATAGAACATCTGTGATGTTGCCACCGCGAGAGGGGCACAGCCTCATCGTGCATTCGGTTTACTCGCCAAACGGTTGGGTGTAGGAGTTTATGTCAGGTGTTTTCGTATTTTCTCTCAGCTTTTAAGAAGGGAGGGTAAAGGGCGCCTGGGTGGCTCAGTTGGTTGAGCGACTGCCTTCAGCTCAGGTCATGATCCTGGAGTCCCGGGATCGAGTCCCACATCGGGCTCCCTGCTCGGCGGGGAGTCTGCTTCTCCCTCTGACCCTCCTCCCTCTCATGCTCTCTGTCTCTCATTCTTTCTCTCACAAATAAATAAAATCTTTAAAAAAAAAAAAAAAAAAGAAGGGAGGGTAAAATGTGAAGCTTCGATTTTTAGGAATGATACAGGAGCCACCTTTTAAAAAGCTAAGGAGCTGAGAATTAGGACTAGTGCTCGTTGAGTGCTTAACTGTGGGCTTGAATGGTATTAAGAGCTGAAGACCCAAGATGAACTAGCCCCCATGCCTTGCTTTTAAGGAACTCATAGTCTGTGGCACCAGTAAATAACTCTGGCCAGTGCGAGGGGAAGAAAACCAACATCCCCAGCGTGCCTGCCAAGGCGCTGGGCTTCTCTGCCCCCCCTAACAACCCTCTGATGAGGCAGGATCACCCACATCCTACAGCTGAGGACATGGGAGCATAGAACGGTGAATCGATCCCCGGTTCCCACTGAGGGTAAGTGGTAGAGTCAGAATTCGGGAACCCAGATCCATCTGCGCTCTGGGGTCCGTAATTTCCCAATGGACCATTCAGCCTCGCCGAGGCTACTGGGGTTCCAGAGCACAGGGAGGTGGGCTCTATCTAGGAAGGCCTCAGAGAGCGGGTGACGTATGAGCCGCCGAATGAGCCGAGACTCCTTTCCCTTCATCATCAATCTTGGAGAGCCGGGCGGTCCCCCTCCGAGAAGGCCGGGGTGCGGGGAGGGCTCTGCTTCCTGCCAGTGCTGGAACGTGTTTGGTAGGCGAGTTGCAACAGGGGCTTCTGGAGGAATCCTTCCGTTCAGCCCAGAAAGAAAGGAAGGCCAAGAAGCCCGGGGGGCCCACGCCCGGGAGGAAGGGGACGGAGGCTGGGCTGCCAGATAGGGCTGATAATATGCCATGGGTCTGGCCAGAGGGGAACACGGGTGATTCTTAAAATGATCCACAAAGGGGCGAGGGCTTCTTCGCAGTGTTGACAGATGACCCTTGAGGGATGAGGATCTTTCCATAGTAAATTCCGTACACATCACTAGGACTCGTGTCTTGGAACTGCCATCATCCTGGTCGATAACAGCTCTAGCTTGGGTGCTAAAATGTGCCCGGCACTTTTAATGGGCTCCCCACTGTGTTCTTCAGATGTCGGCCGGGGAAGAATGCTCAGCTAAGTGGTTGCCTGGGGCCCTCATTTCCGCCCAGGAGCTGTGAGCCCCTGGGAGCAAGCGGGACACCCCGTTAGACCACACACTGGTTGTCAGTGGCATCTTCTAGCCGGCGCACCGGGGCTGCTCCCTTAGTAGAGAGGTGCCCCCCGCAGGGGGGCGGGGAGCAGGAAGGGGTCACCGTCCTGGGTTTGGGCTCAGTCTCTCCCACATGTCAACCAAAAATAAGAAACAAACAAGCAGAAGTCCACCAGCGCATAGAGGCACCACACATGACTCACCTTTAGATGCAATTAAGAAAACTCTGGAGCTTGTCTCTTGGGGCCCATTTAAATACTCCAGTGAGAGTTGTCCGTGACATCAACAGAACATCTGGCCTAATGTTCAATATTAACAGCCCCAAAGGAAGAGCGAAAGTCCATATTGGAAAAAGCATTTGGGATCTGGGCTTACAATTTCATAAGGGAGATATCCCCCTCACCCCACCGCCCTCCGAAGGGTCTTCTCTGGTGAATATTTCCGAAATGGCCTGGCGGTGTCTTTCCAGCAGCTTTCACCTTCAGTATTGATACCAGTACCATTCCTATCTGAAATGTCTTTTATAATTGTGTAATTACACACCTCATTTATCCAATTGTTAAGCCAAGAGACTGATTAAATATTAACAACTGCTTGGTTCTCATGGTGTCATTAGTTGGAACACAACCCTGTAATCTCAGGTAACACCCGATGCTAATTACCCTGCACATTCACACTTAGCTGAAAACCCAGAGCAGTCAATCCAGATAAGGTTGCCAGGTAGAAAATGCATTGCCTTTAAATCCTGTTTTATCTCCCCAGTCTGGAGCGAGGTGCATTTCAGCCGGGCTCAGGGTTTTTGAGCATAAACTGGCCCCTTGCTGGGTAATGGCTGAGGGGAGGGAGGCAGGGCAGGCATAACAAACAGCTCAATTCCCACAGAACCAGCCCTCCCCAGTCATAAATCCCACTGGGCTTCAGAAGTTATAATGGGATTTTTACCCAAAGCACCAAGAGGGAGAATCTGGTTTAGTGGAAGCATCTCTCATTTTAGAAAACAGTGCTGAGTCCAGCAGAGTTGGCCTTTGTTGTTCCCCGTGGGCCAAGGAGCTGGGGGAGGCAGAGGTCCGGACCCAGTGGCTCTCCCTCTGGTGCTGGGCCCTGCCTGGCCTGGTCCCCTGGGCTGAGCCCGCTTCGGGGCTTGGGAAGGTCCCTGCCTGGGCCGGGTTCCTTCCAAACTGGCCTTTTCCACCAGGCCATCCTGACCCTTTCCAGAGACCCACAGCTTGTCCACCCACTTTTCCTTCTCTTCCATTCTCTGACCCCTTCCCTTCCTCCCCCACAGGGCTCTGCACAGTTTAATTCCTGCCAGTGCTCCCAAGCCCCAGAACCTTGGCCTGCTGATACCTGGGGGGGGGGCCAATTTGGAGCTGACTTCAGGAGGGCCTCGGGGCTTGGGTTGGTCTGGCTCTCCAGGCTGCGGGATACCTGGGGTGCCCCCCTGTTGGCAGATGTGGCAGCCTGGGGACACATTCAGCAAGACCAAGTGCTCTCTGGGTGCCCAGGGCAGCCTGGCCAGTACTCGGGGCCTCCCAGGTCTTCCCTTCCTCAATCCCCCACATGTGTGTGCCCTCCATGGGTCATGGTCTGTCTTCCTCCCGCCCCAGGCTATTAGGTGGTATTGCAGGCTTTGTTCAGACTCCAGGAGCACAAGGGGACCATGTTGCTGGAGCTGCCCCTCTGGAACGTTCCTTCACCACAGCTCAGATATGGGGGAGGATGGCTCGGCCTGCCCAGACCCTGGGGTTGGCCAGGGCAGGCTGTTTCCACTTGGCACAAGAAGCCAGCCACAGCCTCCCTTCTGCCTCTGGGGTGGTGCTGGGGTACATCTGGAAGGCAACTGCCTTGAGAAGAATCATGCAATCACACGTCACGTCTCTGGAAGTACAAAGGATGCACAGCCAAGTTCTGCGTGGCTACAAACGAGACGGCATTCATGAGAAAGAATGAGCTCATTATGGCTCAGGTCACATTTTTAAAAAGCCGCCACTTTTTGCTGAACTCTGGGGAAATGTCGAAGAATTTGGGTTCGTGTTAAAGACTGATTAACACATGGAGATATACTGACGTGAGGCACAAAAGGAGGAAAGAGAAGGAGCAGACTGAGCAGAGCTGACACCAGGAAGGAAGCCTTGGAGCAGGCGAGGAGTCCGGATGTCAGGAGACCGGGGATGGGCCGGCAGAGGCTCCTTGAGGCTTCCTTACAAAAGCCTCACCCTCTGTGCTGTCTCCATGCCATAAACCTGATGTCTGCTCGCTCTATAAATTAATTGTGATCATAGACGTTGGCCTCTATGTGACATGTCAGAGACCCATTTTAGGCCAGGGAGGAACATGCAAAAAAACATAACAAAACAAAAAAACGAACAATCTCTGTTGCAAAACAAACATTCTGGGTAGCAAATTTGGGGTTTGCATTTCTTGCTCAGCAAGGCAGAGCTGTTTAAATCCTCCAAAGCAAACAGGCTGGCAAAAATCCTGGGGGGGTGTAGCGGGGGAAGGAAGCAGTTTTCCTCTGACAACTCATTTGCTCCACCTCTATTATACCTGAGGTTTTGGTTGTTGTTGTTTATTTAATACCAAAGTCAGGGGGAGAGTCAGATGGTGCAAAATCATACAACGTTCGACTCTCGAGAGGAGAGACTCAGGACATTAAAGTTGTTTCTATAAATCGCCTGGGGAATCATTAAAACTAACTTTAAAGATAAGGTGGCTTGATCAATGGCCCCTGTTTTGCTAATTTCTTATTTGACAGCTTATCTAAGGATTTGCTCCCGCATTCAATCAGCCCAGAGGCCAGTTCTGTTGAAAGCCTTTCTCCCCTTCTGACGTTTAATACAGAGGTCTCATTTTCTGCTCCCCAACTGAACTATCCACCCCTTTGTGAACATCAAAGTACCAAACTCTTGTGCTAGGCGGCAGGCCTCCCTTAGCAGGGCTCCCAAGCTGTCCTGATGCTAGATAAACATGCAGAGAGGTCCACCGTGGCCCCTGCCTCCGAGGATTTATCATTTCTCTTCCCTATTTCGCAACTGTTCCTAGGGAATGCTTTTTCACAGCTGGTAGTAGGCACACAGCGCCCAGAGGCACCGAGCCCCAGAGACCTGACAAGCCTCCTTGAGCCATGCCTGAAAAATGTGGCTCATCTTACGGCTGTGGTGGGAAAAATGCAAGACTTTAATTGGTTCTGACTTCAGAATTCAGATCATATTTTTCCCTGGAGGTGTGCATTGCAGGAAACAATATTACCAAAGCCAGGCTCTTTCTACACGGCTGAAGTTAATCAAGTTCCATGATCATTTGTAATGGGAAAACGAGAGAGAGCATTCGAACATTTAATTACAATATTTTGTAATTGTTGAATGACCAGCGACATTACGAAATGCTCTTGGTGACCAGCTGCATGATGTATTTCTGTGTGAGAAAGCAAAAATGAAGTAATTGTAGGCACCTTTTCTCTTTAATCTTTCCCAAAAGGGACCAATTCAAATAGATAATTTGACTTGATTGTTTTTAATTACATTGTAAACATTTCAAAAAAAATCTAGGATAAAGGTGAACACGAGTCAGTTGGTAATAAAATTCAGGCTCCAATTCTTCTTGGATGACAGATGAAATGAGTTTAATATATTCTTGCTCTGTGGAAAACACGGAGCATTTAAAACTGCAAACAACTGAATTCAATTAGCAGACCTTGTTCAAAATGGCCTGGAGAACCAGAGGGCCAGGAACTCAAATTATCCGCCCATTGTAGGACGGGGAAAGCATCACAGTTCACGGCTGATATGAATTGGTGAAGAAACAATATAAAATTGGTCCCTGTGTTTTTCCATCCAGCCATATCTGGCAAGCAGATCCACTAAGAGATTCAGCTGCTAATGCTTTCAAGCCCTCACCTTCCATAAGCCCTTAATTCATCAGAAAGATATAAAAGCGGAGAAAATACATTCAGTGTTGAAAGATGAACTACTAACTGCATTGCTTTCAAATGCAAGTGAATCCCAGCGGTAAAGTTCAATTCCAAATTTCCCTCCACTAATAAATCACAATCAGCCGTTGTTGGAGGGCTCATGCCCTGCTCCCTGCCTCTGGCCTCGACGGTCGCTGGGAGAAACCCGGCCTGGGCCAACCTGGTGAATTGGTGACATTTTCGACTTGGGAGAAGGGAACATCCGTTTGTTTTGCAGAAGAGTAAGCCTCCACTTCAGTGTGCGAGGGAGGTATTTTCAGTTGCTCGGCGGGGCTGTGAGTGTTCCGGCCCTGGACACGCACACATTCCGTTGCTTTCACTGGGCGGGAGCCCTGGCGGACACCTGTGCGGCCTACCGGTCCGCTCCTTCCTTTGTTTAACTAGCTGTTGATCAAGCTCTGTAGAAGAAACAGCACAAGGCCCTCGAGATTGAGGAGCCGCGCTTACTTCGGAAACCAAGCTCCTTGGCGGGTTTGCTCAAGGTCCATAGTGGGATGATTTGGTCAAGGCGACCCTCCGGAGAAGTGGCACCGCGCCTGCAGCTAATTTCCGAGAGCCCAACGGTGCTCCGAGAGCGAGGGGCTGGGCCGCCCAGGGAGCGATGCCCCGGGGTACCCGCCGAGCGCCTTGCCTCTGCCCCATCTGGTTCCCGGAGGCCCCCGCTCTCCCCTGCTCCCCGGATGGTGCAGGTTGAACGTTGCCTTTTAAGTTTCCTACCTCGGCCCCTTCTTAGTGGGCAGTGCTGCACAGGTGTTAGGAGTTAGTTAGGTGCCCTGCACAGTATTCGCAAAACCCGGGGCCATGTGTTTTGGGGGCCAGAGGGAGGGATGGCGGTGTGGACTTTTGCCTTCCTTGGGGGGTTAGAACTCAACCCTTTGGAAGATGGGCCTCTGCTTGGTGCTCATTTGTGTGAATCCCAAGACAAAAAATAGAACGGGGCTTCCGGGGGGAAGGGAGCAGCTCCTGTCTGGCGTGGGGGGGCGTGTCCGTGTGTGTGTTGAGGGGAGGCAGAGCCTATGTTGGGGGGACCCGCCCCAGGACGGAGCTCGATGCAGGGAGCTCACAAGCAGCGGTGAGGGAGCCCAGAGCTCCATCGAGGGCCACACAAGGGGAGGAAGGAGTTGGGCATGGCACTCAGTGGCTCAGGGGCCTCCCCGCCGGGCTCCCACGGGGCCTGCTCCAGCGTGCGCAGAAAGAGAGGGTAAACACGGGATCAAAGGTCATTGTAAGAACTTGAGGGCTACCTCCCGCCCTTGGGGCCCAATAAAATACGGTGTCGCTGTTGAGGTGGAGGGCACAGCCTCGTGTGGGTGGCTGGATGCACAGCTGGGGCTCCCTCGTTCGTGACCACAGGCGAGGGGTCAAGTGAGCCTGGGGGCAGACCCAGGGCAAGGCCAGCCCCCGCCACCAGGGCAGAAAGCAGGGAGGGCCGGCTGGGAGTGGGAAAGCGGGTCAGCTCCAAGGTGGGGATCTCTGAGCCAGAGATGAGTTGGTTGCATCCATAGTCCCTGGATGGTAGGTTCGTGTCCTGGCCTGGAAAACCACGGGGACACCGTCAATCCTGGCTCGAAAGGGGAGAAATAAGGCAGTCCACGGAGGCTGGGGAGGGGTGAAGATCCTGCATGCTGCAGAGTCAACGGACTTCTTAGTGGTGGTTGGTCTTTTCTGTGGCTTACTTTAATGGTCTTCTAAAAGAATTGCCCACCGAAGATGTTTTCTCAAGGATGTTGATGATGAATCGGACAGAAAATACTGGGATGACTTAAGGGCTTGCTGGGGCCATCCTGGCACCCGGGTCTGGCACACAGTGGGAAATTGGCAGATATTCGCCAATTGGATGCCGTCCTGGTGTGAAAGGTTCACTTCAAACCTCACAGCCTGTTCACGTTCCCGGAGACTCCTGTGGTCCCTGCAAATAGCACCTCCCAGCCACAACGAGTCAAAAGAGAGCAGTTAGCCTGTTTTCCTGAAATACGGTCAAATGCTCTTCCTTCAGAATTAGCTCTTTCTTCCTCCCCCCTCCATCGGCTCTGCCCCCAACTGAAATTCAGAGGCTTCTTCCCTAAGTTAAAAGACTATGAATGCCAGAGTGTGCTGGAGGTCTTACTGGACCTATTTTAAGTTCCTTGTTGTACTAGAAGGTCTTTTGCTATTTTTGAATGGCTTGCCTGCGATCTTGCAGCCCCAAACACTTCCTTATCCCTGGAAGAGAGCAAACCTTGGGTCAAAACAGCATGATTTCCTTCCTACCTACTGTCTCAACTTTTTAGCACTTTGCTCAGTATTGGGACTCAGAGCTTTCTTTTCTGGGACTGTCAACAATGAGGCCAATTAGTGTCCATTATAGCAATGGATTTTGTGATGTGGAAATCTTCCCGATTATAAATGGACTGAAATCCCTGATTAATCCCACAGGACCCAGAAGAGCAGGCATCCTTTGTGAAACTGGTGTAAGCTTCCCCTCTTCAATAATAAAGGCCCTTAGAGTTACACCAATTATTGCTCTAATTATTATTTTCCATGTAAGATGGCAGACATGTTTGAAGTAGTATTTCAGGGCACTGAGGAAAACCAAAGCAAAGCGAAAACATCCAATCATTGGCTAATCCCTGCCAATTTTCTTCTCCCCTCATGCCTTTTATTACCAATGAGAGGGCCAGGTTCTCTTCTGTCTTCTCCGTGTGCAAGTGGAAAAGTACAGCCCAGCAGTGGCGCCTCCTAGGTAAACCCATCTGGCCGGAAGTCCAGAAGCCCTTCCCCGAGCCAGAGGTGCCCCATGCATGCTGGGGGTGTGTCTCTGCCCTCGAACATGGGCACTCAGGAGCTGTGTGTGGATTTGGAATATCCCTGGAGGACCTGTGAATAGTTCCATAAACACTTTTCTGGCAACTTGGGACAGATTTAAGCTGCTATAAAAAGGGGAACCAGACCTGTTTTCTCCAAGCCAACACACTGAAACTAAAAAAGAGGGCCCCCTGAGGAATACACACAGGAGAATGAATTAACTAGGTGTTACCTCTGAATGGTTTGGACCAAGGGACAGCTAAGCGAAAGCGCTGGGGCTCTGCCATGGGGTGGGGGGGCGGTGGTGTTCATCTGCTTCAGTGAGAGACTTGGCCTAATTTCAGAATCTCTCCTTGAAGAGACAATGGGAGGATGAAGATCACTTTGAAGCCCCAGCAGCCCTCTCTTTGACCATGTTCTACCCTCGTGACCCAGTCGTACTGCAGGCCTGGTAAAGCACAGGTTCTCCAGGAAGTGAGGCTGGGAGGAGGAGAGGGTCCTATCCCTATCTTCAGAAAACTGGCCAGTGTGGGCTTCTTCATACAGGACAGGAGAGGGGGCGCGGCTGGAGGGTAGAGGAAAGCTGTTGGTTCCAATGCTATCACACTTTGCCTCTTGTTCAGTCCACGAGATTTTTGCCCCACCGTTTTATGTGACTTTGGGTGAGAAGTCAGAGACAATGGCAAAATCAACCCAAACCCAGAGTCTGCAACCCTAGTCAAGTGAAACTTCGAGAAAGGGTTTCAAACCCCAGTGGCTTTTACTGGGGTGAGCCCGAGCGAGGCAGCAATGTTTCTCCTTGCCCATTTCCGAAGGGGCACTCAAGATCCACCAGGGCATTGCTGGAGAGGCACCCAAGGCCTTCCTAGTGGCCACAGGGTGTCCGAAACCCCCAACCCTAGTCATCCATTTGGCCTGAGGCCACCCTTCAAAGGTCCATCAAATGCATCTTTGTGCAGAGAGAGGAGAGTCCCTCATCAAGCCTCTGGCATCAGGGACCAGAGGAACTGGGGAACAGCCCAGAAAGGCCATGATAGCATAGGGAGGGGTCACAAAGTCTAAAGTCTACAGCAATGTATTTCAGATTGCCTTTTCTTAGTGGGTCAAGAAGTCAATTTAGTGTGAAGTAGCCAACCTTTAAAAAACAACTTAGAAGAGAACATATCAAAATGCAATGTAAATTATTACATTCACTGTATTATTTTCACGAAGTCAAGCTTCCGTCTGGATTACAGGTCTGTCTGTGTGCATATCCATGTGTGTACTGGGTTGAAAAGATGTCTCTGTCACTGTGGATCATTGTCCATGCGGTACTGTTGGGCGGCAGGGGCGCAGCTGAGGAGATGTGCATGGGCCCCAAAGCTGAGGGGTAACACGAATTTTCCTTCCTTCACGATTTGGCTGAGGCCTTCCCAAAAGAGAACAGGAGAGCTACCGCTTAATCTGGTAAAGCCATTTTTTTTTTTCCAGCTGAAAAAAAAAATGCAGCAAAATATTTCAACAAGGCAAAAGTGTGTCCCCCCTTTCCATCTCCCAGTACTCCTTTCCTGAAAAGACCTTCCAGAAATGTCCTGTGCATACACACACATCTATAATCTATCCCTTCTCCTTCTCCCTTTCCTCCTCCATTTAAAAAGCAAACAAGAGCACACTATACATTGTTCTGTACCTTGCTGCCTTCACACATGACCTATTCCAACTCGCGAAGAGCTACATCAGTATTCTACACTCTAGCGCAGTGTTCCATCATACGGTATGCTGTAATGTTTTTTAACCAGATCGGATGGACACGTAAGTTGTGTAAGTTTTCCACGGGTTATCAACTGTGCTGCCATGAACATCCTCACACATCCAACTGTGCACATGCGCACTGATATCAAGAGGATGTATTCCCAGAACTGGAGTTCCTGGATCAAGAAGTCTGTGCAGTTTAGATTCTGCTATGTGTCCAATTTCATTCGCTCCACTGTGACTGTACCAAAATATTACTGGCATTTTGCTGTGTGGACACTGGATCCAGGAGCCCTGCTACCCTGGTATCGCCCCATTGGGGCTTTTCATGATCAAAAAGCTCCTCTCGTGGGGCGCCTGGGTGGCTCAGTTGGTTAAGCAACTGCCTTCGGCTCAGGTCATGATCCTGGAGTCCCAGGATCGAGTCCTGCATCGGGCTCCCTGTTTGGCGGGGAGTCTGCTTCTCCCCCTCCCACTCCCCCGTCTTGTGCTCTCTCTCTCTCAAATTAAAAAAAAAAAAAATCTTTAAAAAAAAAAAAAGCTCCTCTCGCCACATCCTGACCCAGGACTACTGCCCTCTTGCTCTACCCACCTCACCCCACCCTTTAGTTCAAGAAAGAATAAACACCATTCAAAAGCCTTTGTCTTCTTGGATATTTTAACTTTCCTTGGGTGTAACCGTTGTTCAAAAGCCTTGGCTCTATGAATGTCTTATGAAAAACTAAAGTGTGCTTTAATTTAGATTACACTAGGAAAAGGCAGTGTTTTAGTGTCCTAAGAACATATTGCTTCCAGATATAGCCAGAGCTTTGGGATGGTTATGCAGCTCATATGTTTGAACCACCTGGATCTCGTCCATGGCCAAATTTTTGTACTTAGATCTGCATTGCAACTCAGGCAGTAGTCAGATCAGGTTCATTGCTGTTTCTGCAAAAGCCTCTAGAAGATCTGGTGGTCTCTTTACAACTCCGAGTTGGAGATTAAATCCGTATTTAATGATAGAAGGGGAAATCTTTTAATTTTTTTTGTATAGTGCTTAGTGGCTGTTTGGCTTGTCAGAAATGATCTATCATGCTAATTGCTTGTGATTTTGTTTTTGGAACCTACTGAAAGAGGAGATATAGCCATCCTATTATAGGTGAAGTCTTTGCTGCTAAGCTAACCAAGGGGTGGGGGGCAGTTCTGAAGATGGGAGCAAGCTTCATACAGACAGAAAAAATCCTGATTACCTTCACATCAAAATTAGAACAGATCTTTACTTCTCTTTAGTTGTCCCATTTGGTTTCCTTCCATAGATAGCGATTTTTTCCTAGGCTTAGGCAACACGTTGAAACATTTTCTCACTCCAGAGTATGGAAAATATGATGAACCACTAAGCTAACGTCTGCATACTGAACCCAACTTTAAAACGTGCTCACAAAACTGTGGCTGTAGTTTTATGGTGGGGATAACCACGACCATGACCAAATAGGAGATACGATAAACATTTCACCTCGAAAGGAACATTCCCGAAGAGGTGGATATAGTTGAAGTATCTACTGGATTGCACCACAAGCCTAGACAAGCTGCTGATTGTCTAATGTCAGGCAAGTCAGTGTACAGTTGAAGCTAAAAGCCTGTTCTGTTAAACCCCAGTTCATCTTTACTGGGGCAGTTTCTCAGGAGCTCAGTGAAAGAAGGAGACTCCATAAAATATGTACCTAACAAAGCATGTCAGCAGCTTGAATGGAGCAAACCAGTCCAGATCTGAGAATTCTAATAAATAAATGAAGTTGAGCATTTATTGCCAACAATCATGTCACTGGGGCCACAGAAAGCTGAAGCCGTGCAGCTGGGAGGCGGGAGTGTGGAGCCAGAGAAGGTAATGGAACGCACCCAGGTTTGATTATTTATGGCGTGCTGATGAAGAGACAACTTTCCATATGAGGAACAGCTTAGCGGAGGCTCCGTCAAGCTAAACCAGGAAGAGGTCCAGAGAAAGAGAGCGAAACAAAGGAGGGCATGAATAAAAATGACAGCTAATAAAACAATACAAATCTAAAATGCTGTAACCTTCAGAAATAATTTAGGGCCAAAAGAAAAGAAAAAAGTCTCGTTTTGCTGGCTCTGGGACAATTTTCCAAGAAGCAAAAGACATTAAGCAAAATGAGTGTGCTTAATTTAAGACCGAATTTGCCTCTATGCCCTCCCAGCTGTGAGTTCGGTTGCTCCTAAAGCTGGCTTTATTCATGAAAAGGCAAGTGGCAGTTCTGTTTGTATTTAGCTAATGTATCCGCTTTTTTTCCAACAAATATTGATTGTACATTATTCTAATGTCAGGTGCTGGGCCCTTTGGGGCTACATGCTGAACAGAGACAATCCCTGCCTTCAAGAGGCTTATGGTCTGGCGCTGGAAATGGACAAGTCCACTGTCAAGTGCAAGACCCTGGTGGTGCCAGCTAGATCAGGGCCAGGGAGGGGCAGCCACGGGGAGACATACGAGGCCCAGAGTGGAGCCTAGAATGAAAATGACTTCGTGAATTCTGCTTTCTGTATCAAGTAAATCCTCGGCGAGCCTCCATGCAATCCAGATCCCAGCTTGATTACTGAAAAAATAAAATACACATTTTATGCGAAGATGCACATTTCTATGGTTCTGAGTTTTCATTTTTGAATTCTGGACCTGAAGCCTACCTGAGCTGTTTGAAATGGTCTTTCTATGGTGCAACATACCTCTTCTCCAAGGCTGGCCAGAAGCATAATGGGTATCAGCCCCTGGTTCCTACGAGGCCCAAGTGTGCCAGAAGTTTCCTTTGGGTCTCCTTGGCCCTTCACCACAGTGCCTTGAGGCAGGAGCATCCCTTCCATTCTACAGGTGAGGGGATGGAGCCTTGGACAGGTCACCGCTCACGGTCACATGGAGGGAGCAGCACATTTCTACACCTTCCCACCTTTGGGTCAAGGACGTAGGTTGGGACTGAGCCAGTAACACGCCTGTGCCCAAGGAAGGCTTATCAATGAAGACCCACTGGCTCATCAATCTGAGCTGTTCCGAGCCACTTTAGCTGGCGGACTCTCTTTTCTTCCTGGGCCCCCCCTCCCTACTATCAGTAGGAGTCCCTCTCCGTGCCTTTCTTGCTGAAGAAGGGCTACTCTCCAGAAGCCTCTTATCTTAGGTGGCACTGGGGCCATTCCTACTATGATGCGGGGGAGTGTTTCTAGAAGCTGAGAACTAGAACATTCTATTCCAAATGAACCCACACACATAGGCATCCAGTGAGGCCCCTCTGCACTGCACATCTCCTCTCCTAACAAGAGTTTTCTTAAAAATGAGTGCCGACCCCACCCCAAACCGAGGGTTCAGAGCCCTGATGAGACAGGGATCCAGCCAGGCACATCAGCATGGGCCGGTCACACCTCCCTACCTGGGCTGGTGCCCCATTCCTAAGTCTCTCCTTCTTTTTAGAGGCCGTCTATACCCTTAGTGTTGTGCCCTTGCTGTAAGAATCTGTGGTTAAACACTGGCTGTAGGCAGGTGTCTCCACAACCTCGGGGACTCAGACTTTCCTTTCCGTGCCGGGTGGGTGCCCCCTGCCCCCACACCTCTTCCTCATCCACATTCCAGACCCGCTCCTGTGCTTTAGCCAACTAGCCCGTTGCTACTTAGTACCTGAGGACCAAGGAGTCTATGGATTAGAGTTTTGATTCATGGTTTGAATTCAAGTAGGATTTTTGGTTGATCTCCTTTTTAAGTGTCTCCAGACCAATCTTCCCCAAACAAACTAGGTGCTGCACTGAATGGTAAAGCAGTTTCATTACTAACCCAGTTCTACAAGTATCAAACAGTGAAGGTCTGATAGGATCCCTTTTAAACTGGGTAGAGCGTGATCGATCCGTAAACCACGGCAAAATATTTCAGAGGTTTCCACCCTTACCCTCCTATTCTCAAATTTATAAAATGATTTGCAAAAAGGCAAGGATTGAGTTTTCCCTTTCTGGACAATTCGAGCCAAATCATGCTTATGAACACTTGCTTTTAAAACGAGACATTAAAAACAGATGACTTAAGACCCACTAGCTTATCAATTCCAATTCCGTTCCTCCTGCTTAGGCAACTTGCTGTAGCATGGAAAAATGGGCCGCGCTCTGGACAAACGGGGCAGGCCACATGAGCAGCACCTTTGCCCAAAGGCGGAAATTCCAGTTGGACGGCTGCTTACACTCCCCTGTTCTAAGAAAATGATTTTGCAGCCAAGGATGGCCCGGAGCTCCAAATGGCAACTTTTCTGATTCAAGGTCATAGCCCAGGAATTTAAGAGGCAATCATTTACTCTTGACTTTCAAAGTGAACCCTGGGCTTGAAAGACACAGTGGCATCGAAAGCTGATCAGCTAGCGACAACCCTGTGAAGTTCCTTGGGAGGGAGGGCGAGCCGTTCAGACACCTCGCCATCTGGACTGCACCACCTAGTGCACTTTCCAGATAGTAAATTTCCTGGCCTGAAAGACTATTTGGAAAGAACTTTTAACCAAAAAAGTGTTTTTTTATTAGCTGAAGTACTAAAAAAGTTTTGATTACTTTGATATGGAACACTACAGCTGTAAGACTTAACCAACATCTGATCTTCAAGGCAACGTACATTTAAGAAAATAGCAAAATTACAAAAAAAAATCTAAGTCCTGGAAACATGGATTTTCAATTACAGTAGACGCAAACCTTATTAAATGTACTGTTCTGTAGCCTCTCCTACTACACCAGCAAATCTGATAAATATCAACACTATACTACGCTGGAGACTGAACTGGTTTTGCCACCTGGAAACGTATCACATTTGTTGGTCTACTTAAACAGAAACCAGCTGAACAAAATGATATATGCACACACTCAGACACGCTGAAAACAGTATTTGAAGAACAGCCTCTCATTTTTTACAGTTCAATCTCCAAATTTTCATCTTTCTTTTTATTCTCAAGGTCTAGGACACTAACAATTGGTATACAGAATTTTGAAATAAAACTGCATGTGGCTAGAAAAATATACATCGAGGGCATATATATATATATATGTATTTCATAAGAAAATAAAACTATGCACAAAATCACTTGTGCTCATTAATGCTGTTCCTAACTTGTTTGACTTTTATAATTAGGTACCACCCTAGGAACACAAAGCTTTGAGAGAAAGAGCAAGCAAGCAAGCAGCACTCTCCTTAACCCCCTTCCCACCCCAGTATTTCATTGTTCAGTTTTGCCAGAAAGTCCGATCACTCCCTGGTGGGAGAGGGTGTTTAAAATCGTCCACAGCTTGGGAGGGTCCTCACAGTTGTGTTGCTGCTCCCAGTGCAGGAGGAGTTCTTCCTTCCTTGGCAGGATCTGTGTGCACAAGACGCAGTTAAAGCCTGAATGGGACCGAAGTTGGGGGGCGTGGGGGCTGGGACCCGCCCCCGCCTCGCTGGGTCCTGCCTGGGCTCCTTCAGCCTTCCTGAGGATTTCCATATCCTTCTGGGGATGAAGGCAGAGCTGCCTTTTCAGTTTGGGAAATGCGGGGAACTCCTCATCAGGGGGGCCGTGCTTGTTAAGCAGCTTTCTTCTTTCAGGATGCTGTTTCCAGAAAGGAGCAGCGTGTTTCACCAGGTCCTCCTGAGCGCCTCTGCTTCCTGGTAGGATCTCCTCTTGCAGCCGGCCCTGAATTTCCTCTCCGTGGATGTAAAGTAAATGAAACTTGATTTCAGCCAAAGACTGAGCAGTGATCTGACAGCGGCCACATTTGATTTGCAACTTGACTTCATCTGCCTGGGTGAGGAGGAGGTCTTCTTCCAGGCTCGACTTGTTTGCCCTGAAAAGGGGGGAAAACAAGCCAATAGAAGATTTCACAAAAACCACAGACGGAGCTTTTCCTCTCGGACACTCGCCTTCAGGGACCCAAAACACCCCCGCTGAGGAGAAGTTCAGGGGGGCGGGGGAAACAGCACTCGGGGAAGCAGAAGCCACAGGTAACACCAGCCGTCACTCCTGCTTGAGACCACCCAGTTCTCAAGCCCGCAGCGTCCACTGAGGGAAGGGGTGTCTCCCATCCTGTCTCTCCCCAGGGGGGCTAACTACTCTTTGGTGACCAACGAGGTGTCATCAACTCAGGAGCCGGGTAGCAGCAAGTGAAGCATGGCAGGGACCCTGCTGGTTTGGCCACACTATTGCCCTTCCTCACTAACCTTGAGCACAGAAAGCAGTGTGCACATTGTACCTAAAAATCAAAATGTACCACAGGAGACTATGAAGAAGGGGTGGTTTCTTGAGGGAGGCCGCTATATGAGTTAATGAAAGGCACAGATGTCTGCAAGTGGACAGGAATGCCCGAAGAAAAGCAGAGAAACTATAGAAAAACCGGGAAGAAATAGGACGGGTGACCCTGACTTCAACGAATGTGACAGAGGAAGATACAACTGGATAAAGTATCTGGAACAATTAGGACAATTAAGAATGATGAGGGGCAGAGCGTCTAAAGTTAGACAATGTTGAATTTTCCTGGTGCGAATGAGAACGGATTTCAGGGAAACTCCCCCTGTCATCCGGTGGAAAGTGGGCAAACCGAGGGGCACTCCCTTGCATACCCACGGCTCGCAGACTGCTGGTTCCTAACACCCGAAGCCAGGACCCGCACAGGGGAGCAGTGACCCGGGAAACGTTAATCCAGCCTGACAGAAGAACTGGGCAAATGTAAAGGGTTGGGTCCGGGCACCTGAGGGTGTAGTCAGTGTGGGGCATGCAGAGTCCCCACCATGGGTCAGACTGTATTCTGGGGCAAAGGATGGTGTTTAGATATAAATTCTGTGGCCAAAAGTTTGGGGACAGTTACTTTGTAGAGAGCACCGGGAACTATGTGCAGCACTTTACTGCTTCTTATTTCAGATGCCAAAATCCTCCCTTACTCTGTTGTCCCCAGCAGACCTGGAACCTGCCTTACAGGGGTGAGAGTAATGAAACACCATCACTGCTCGGAAACCCAAGAGAAATGAGATGACTCCTTAGAGAACGAGGAGGAAGAGGCGGCTACCTTAGGAAATCTTCACTTGAGGGATGTTTCTACACAGTCACCTTTCTGAATATGACACCTCGCCCTCTTCTCCAAATCCCAAGCGCCCTCCCTGCCGGGCCTCCGTCCCATGAGCACTCACCTCTCCACGGATCCCTCCGGCCCTCGTGCGCTCAGGCCCCTGTTCTTCGGCAGGTCCCCTGGCGGCCGCTCCCCGGGGGAGGGCTCGGTGCTGATGACGACCCGGTGCACTTCTTTTAGATGGCCGAAGTAGACTCTGACGTGGCCGAACACCTTGGCGCAAAACTCGCAGCACACGAGTTTCCTGAGACGGTTCTCACCGTGCTGGAGTTTCATGTGCGTGCT
Source organism: Mirounga leonina (assembly GCF_011800145.1). Lineage (NCBI taxonomy): Eukaryota > Metazoa > Chordata > Mammalia > Carnivora > Phocidae > Mirounga > Mirounga leonina. The sequence continues at coordinate 1,364,762 of NW_023270734.1, read as the reverse complement.
CAGGCTGCCGGGCCGCACGTACGCCTTGCGACAGATCCGACAGCTGTACGGCCGTCTGTCCGTGTGTGTGTTCATGTGGTCTCGGAGATGCTGTTTGAATTGGAAGTGATGGTTGCAGACACGGCACCGGTGCCAAGGCTCCTTGACGCTCGGTAAGCCATTCCGCAGCGCGGAGCTGGGCTTCGCAGAGGCGCCGCCATCCTGCCTCCAGCCCAGATACTTGGGAGCGAGTGAATCATCAAACAGAACGTCCTGTGCCAGGCCGCCGGGCGTGTGGGGCTGGAACACACCTGCTGGAGAAGCCACAGGAGCCAGAGTGGGCACCACGATCACAGGCTTGGGCATAATGCTGCGGTATTTCTTCAGAGCCCCGGGTTTTTGGTCTCTGGGTTCTTGGGGATCGGTTTTCACTCTTTCTTTACTCTCTTTACACTTGTTAATGATACACTTCCTCCTTTTCCCCTGAAATGCCAACATTTCCTCCGGTACCTTTCGTTTTCGTACTCTTCTCTTCGCCGCCCCGCTGTTCAGTTTTGCTTTGTGGCTGAGATCCAGCCTGGTGGCGGGACAAAAAGCACTCTCGCAGGGACTCTGCTTTGACGACTGTGGTGCAGGTGTCTTGCCAACCATTTTGGTGGCTGCCTGAAAGCCTTCCGTGATGGAGAAGGTCTGATCACAGACGGCCCTGAGCCCAGGCAGAGAACCATCTGTGGTGGTAACCCCCGAGGGACCCTTGCACACCTCCGCTGTTCTCATTCTAGCGTACGGGAGGATTGGCAGTTTACCTTTGGGGACTGGAGAGATGAGCTGAACTGTGTTGCCAAAAACAGCTGGTGATAAAATGGTCATGGCTTTTGCAAGATCGACTTGTTCTTTCAGTTTTCCACCGGCAACGGAAGAAGGCTTATTGCAGGTTTTCCTGGTCGCCAAGTTCGCTTTCCCCGAAGTCCTTGCGAGGTCCTGCTTGGCAGAGGGCTCCTCTGGTGTGGATGGTGTCGGGGCGGCAGGAGGGCTCGGATCTCCATGGTCACTGGCCACCGGAGGTGGAGAGTCTCTGGGGCCACCTTGGTTGGCTGGTGGCGCTGAGCTGACGTCGGCTGGGGCTTGGGCTCGTGACGGCGCCTGCTCCAAGGGGCCGGCTTTGTGCGGGGCCTCGGGATGGTCAGGTGGGGTGGGGGACGTTTGGGTTTGGGCAGGAGGTATGCCACCGCCACTCTCAGAGGAACTCCGAACGGGTTTCTTTCTTGATCCTTTGTTATTTCTCGGGGGTTGGTATCGGGGAATAGGCAGTTTAAGGTTTTCAGGCAGCGGCAGTCTGGGCTTCTGGATTGGCTGAGCTGAGGTTACGTGTGGCAAGGCGACGAGAGAAAACGTCCCCTCCTGTCCAGCAACCTGCATCAGAGCATAATTTTGGGCGGGCACCCCCAGGGGCTTGGTGTTGCTGGAGGGTCCTGGATTCACCTGCTCGGGGAGTGACGGGGAATGGCAGGATAGCAGTCTGGACGTTAGGACTTTGGGCACGATTTTTGGCGCAATGGTCCTAAACTGACTCTTACTCTGCAAACCTTTCCCACTCTGAATCTTTCCAGAAGGGATGTGTGATTCGCCTGCAATGACAATACAATATAAAAAGTCACTCTTGTGTTGCTGTCCTACTGTGGAGAGTTTACTCACCTGCAGTGCACTCCCAGGCCCACCCCGGCCCTTCTGGGCGAAATCCTGTGTTCCTCGAGACCCAGCCTTAAAGTCTACTCCTGTCCACCTTCCCAGGGGCTGATTAGTCTCCGCTATGGTTCCAAGGCCCCCAGGATAACACTGACCATTTTCTGTAATAATTTATCTGTTTGTGAGTCCCCACCACTCAACACAGAGCTTCTCGAGAGCTGGCCTCTGTCTTTCCCAAACTGTTTTCCACAAGTTCACCTTCTCCATGTACCTAGTTCCGGTTCCTGATCTCCTTTCCTGACCTCCCACGCTGCAAAGACTCTCCTCTGGTATGTTCTGCTGTGTATTTCACTTATTTTAGGGACACGTCTTGTTTTCCCGATTAAGCTGTGAGAGGGGAAAGCCTATATTTAATCCATATCCATATGTCCCACTGTATCTTCAGTATGAAACAAGCGTTTCTTGTATCAAGCTCATTTCTCTCTCACTTTCAGGACACACCATTTGACCCACGAGCAGTGGGTTGTTTTGCACAGTGGAGGAAGGAATTCCAGACTGAATGCTAGCTTTGTTGCTATTTCCCACCTGACTTGTGAATTTCTTCTCACACCTTTCAAACTGTTTATGTGTGCTTTTGCAATTAAATCACAGCATTAAAAAGGCTGATGTGACACCTTAAAAAATGCTGAAGAAAAACAAAATGATACAAAATGATAAGATACGGAGACAACATAAAAAATGCATGAATCACATAAAAAGCACCTGCTGGGACACTAATAGGAATAATTTTAACTGATAACAGTAATACTTCCTACTCCTGGGATGTATTAGGTTAACGAAAGAGCAATTACAACTACTCTAAGAGAATAACTAAGGCAACATTTCAATGCACCGCTTCTAAGAACTGAATCATCTTTTTTATTCCCCCGAAACCTCAAGGTCATCAGGTCTGACTGTGGAAGAGCTCCCCTTTTCTAAGTGCCTCATTTTAGTCAAACTTCATTCCCACTCCCACTTTAGTCAAACTTCATACCCACGCCACTCTAGGGATTGGCTATGACAGTCCCACATCCCCTTTCTAAAACCTTCGGGGCCAGATGTATTTTGCGATTTATACTTTAAATTTTAGAAAAGTAATAAGATGCATAAACCACCTGTTATGGAAACATCCAGCAGGGTCTGCAGAGCACCCAAATTAAACCTCTTACCACTTCTGTAGTAAAACAGATGAGTATTCGCAAAACAGTGGGACAAAGGAAGATTTTTTAAAATTGTCTCACTTGGTTCAGGTATTGCCTCTGAATGAGTTTTGGTATCCAACTTTTGATAAGATTTTCTGTTTTCTGAGCTTTTGAGATTTCAGAGTTGTGGATAAAGGACCGAAGGGCTGCTTGGGGGATACCAAGGACACAAAGATGAATGGCACAGTTTCTGCCTTTGGAAGCTGACAATTAAAATATTTTTTAAATCAGCCTAGATTTTAAGGTCTACAGTTATCAAACCTAACAATTTTAACAGAAAGCTGTTTCTTTTGGCAAAAATGACACTCCTCACGTAAATAAGTAGGACAGTAGGAATAAGGGTGAAATGTATACTGACCAACTTGTTTTAGAAAGTAATCACTCTTTGGTGACGAAGAAGTATGTTAAAAACACATTTCACGTGGCAGCTTGCATTAGAGTAAGAAGAGAAATGATGAGGACAACGTTCTGGAAAAACTCAGGCTGGGATAATTGTGTGACCTGCTGGGATCCTTTTTAGCTTTGTTTCCATGAAGTTCATGTGTAAATAAACAGGCCAATCACCTCACAACAGTCTCCCAAATGGGTCTGCCACATTGGCTTCTTCTTCCTACATACTTTGATTTATTTTCTGGTTCTATATTTATGGCTTTTAAATTTAAATGTCTTTCATTTTATGCCTTATCTTCTCATTTTGTGGAAGAAGTACTGAAGTAAGTTGTAAAGAAATATGTTAAATCAGGATTGAGTTTACAAAAAGCTTAATGCTATTGAGAGCTCTTGGTTGCTTGAAGACAAGGCTTATTAAATAATTACATTAGTGATAATAATGGTCTTGGCATCTACACAACAAATTGATTAGGGAGGAAGAGGAGAGAAAACATGGGGTCCTTTAGATCCACTTCATACTCTAACTAAGCACAGAAGAACTGGAAGAAAGGCTGCTTTGTCCCTCATCAGTCATAAATCCTCTTCAATAACATGTGACAATACTACATCACAGAACAAGACACATTACCTCACTCATTTGCTCAAAACTGTCCAACGGCTCTTTATCTCAGAGCTGGAGCCAAAGTCCTTGCAATGGCGTGAAAGGCCTCATGCTATGCGGCTCCTGGGAACCTCTCTGACCGACTTCCTCCGTTGGCTACCCTCCAGTCACGGTGGCCTCTTTGCTCTTCCTTCCAGGTGCCACACACCTGCTTCCTTAGCCTCTGCACTTGCTGTGCTCACTGCCAGGACCCACCTCCTTCCTCCAGATAAATCCCCGGTACTTGCTGCAGCGTTTCCTTCAAGTCTGGTCAAATGGCTTCTTCCCAAGGAGCTCTTCTCTGACCACCTGAATTGAAACTACCCCCATTCTGAACTCCCTACCCCCTTTCCTATTGTAATTTTCTCTAGCACATTGGCTCCATCTCCCAGATTACATTATGGGCCACTGCCTTCCCTCACTGAAGTGGATCTCTTGAGGGCAGAGTCTGTCTCCAGGGTCTAGAAGAGTGTTGGGCATGTGGCAGAAATGTCATAATTATAATTATAATTACTTGTTGAAGTCGTAAGTGGTAATTAAGTGATTCACGGCTGAAATAAAGAATTTACAGATTCAGCTTAGAAAACTGTCTTAAAAAAAAAAAAAGGAAGGGGGCCACAGTTTAAAAGCAAACTTTAACTTTTCCAGGTTTTTAAAATTAAAAAAGGAGAGGATCTATGTCCAGAAAAAAATTTTTTTTCAATTTAATTTCACTGCCAGAATAAGAAACTGGGTTAGCATCATGATAAAACCCTTTAATATAAAGGGGATCGGTGAGGCCCGCTGACTAACCATCTGAGGGAGTAAGAGAGAACAGTAAATTATGCTGCTCGGGAACAAGATAACACAGAGCAACAAGCAAGCTCTGAAGAAGAAACTGCTTTTGAAAAAAACAGACATCCACAGAGGGGCAAAGTGGGGAATGAAGAGAGAAGAAACAACTGGAAATGGAAAAACTGAACCTCAGAGGCAGAGAATGGTGATGTCAACATGAAGAAGACCAGAAATAACAAAGACCAGAAGGTACAGCTGAAGCAACAACCCGTGGTCAAGGTCACTTCAAAGCCTCTGAAGATTTAAGTTGGGAAGGGGCTTCCTATTTTTTATGACCAAGTGTAAGAAAGCAACCTTCTGACAGTGAAGGTTTCCAGAAATGAAACTAGATATACTTTAGAGAGCCATCCAAAAGGGAGCAAGCTAATTATGATGCATTTAAAGTTAATGTGCTTTGATTGATCTTCAAAAGTTTTTACGTTACAGTGGAAATAAAATCACACAGGAAGAACACCGTCATTCAAAGGAAAAGGAGGCCACTGTGATCTGGGAACAGAGGGAAGCTTTTGGCTCTGGCTGGGGTACGTGGCTGCCCCAGCGCGGGAGAACACTGAGCGGTGAGCAGCCCGGGCAGCCTGCAGCGACAGTTCAAGGTACCATGTATGACGTCTGCCAGACGGAGTCAACTCTCAAGTTTGCTGCAATTCAAAGAAGTGGATCTGGGGGTAGAACCATTGATAAGTTGTCTTCGTAATCAATAATTACAGGGTAATCACAAGAAATCTGTGGGGTGAAAGATAGGGCCTTACTGGATAAATGTAACCTTGTCATGCTGGCCTAGATCTATCAGGAAGTATGGACAAGGGTGAGGGTGTCCAGGAAGGTGGTGTTGGCATCCCTCTTCCCAGAACCATTAATGATGGAGCGACACGGAATGGGGTGATGCATTAGAAGAAATGTAAGGCAGGACAAGGTCCCCAAAGAGAAGAAAAGTAACCCCTAGGAATTACTTAAATATGTCCAGCAACAGGGACATCATAAAATAACCATCCAACCATCCAATGTAATGCTATGCAACAGTAAGATAGAAAGGTGAGCTAGACCGATCTGGAATATTCTCCAAGGCGTGAGATGTATAGTGTGCTATCACATGGATTAAAAAAAAATAGTGAGGGCGCCTGGGTGGCTCAGATGGTTAAGCGTCTGCCTTCCGCTCAGGTCATGATCTCAGGGTCCTGGGATCGAGTCCCGCATCGGGCTCCCTGCTCAGTGCAGAGCCTGCTTCTCCCTCTCCCTCTGCCGCTCCCTCTGCTTGTGCTCTTCTGTCTATCTCTCTGTCAAATAAATAAATAAAATCTTTAAAAAAAAAAATAGTGAGGCACACACACACAAATATATTTCTGCTATGCACAGAATATCCCTGAAGGGAAGCAAAAGAAACTGGCCTCGATGGTGGCCTTTGGGTTGGGGGGCATGGGAAATGAAGCGGTCAGGATGGGACATATGCTTCTCTTCCACTGAACACTCCCTGTGCCCGGCACACAGGAGGTGCTCGCCAATATCTGTTGGATGAATGCAAGGAAAATGAGGTTTCCCTTCTGAATGTGTTTTTAAAACGGGTACCTTTGGAGATAAGTCACGGTGGGTAGGTATGTGTCTGCATAAATGAGTGTGTCTAGATTACATACAGACTGTCTGTTTTCTGTTTTCCTTGTCTTAAAAGAACAAGAATTGCTAACAATGAGGGAAGTAATCTGATAATTTGACAGGCCGTGCATAACTGTCCTCCAAAGTTAAACACTGAGAAGTACTAGAGCTCATTACTTCCCAAGGACAATGAGAGTCCTGAGAATTGTTCCCGCAAACCCTGGGTTCTTTAGGATAAAACAAGGCAATTTGCAATAAAGGTCAGTTATGCTAGAATAACTACAGGGTTTTGTTTGTTTGTTTGTTTTTTTAAGTAGTTTGAACAATAGGAGTCCGTAGAGAAGCTGAAAATGCCGTAAACTTTTTAAAACTCTAAAACATGAGGACGGCGTGACTGTAGGAAGTCTTTCTTGGCAATGCAGCCACAACAGTGGTTTGCTTCACACGCATTTACAAGGCCTCCCCAGATGGTGTGATCTAAAACCCCTCCCCTGTCACCTACTGAATTATAGATCTCAAAGAACTGTGCACTAAATAATGAGAAGTAGAAATTTCCAGTGACATTCATAATTTCTGGAAATCCTGCAAAATTTCCCATAACACAGTTAAAGAGACTCACAGGACTCTCAGGCACTAAACATGGACTTTTATTAACTGAAAACATAAAAGGCTCACTCAGTAAAATTAATTTTGTGCAATTATACAACGTGAAACTTAATATTAGGATTTTAAATATGGGCTGTTTTTACTACGTTAAGCGTATTAAAAATAACTATTTTGCAAAGTGACATTTACAGTTGGTGAAAAGTTGCTGGAACTATGGATTAGAGGAAAACATGGAGGTCTGGAGTCCTTATTATGGGCTGGGATCTGTGCTAGGTCTTTTCATTGAGCCCTCACACAAATGTTGCAAGTAACTTATTGTCCCCTTTTCACAGATTAAGAAAAATGAGACTTGAGGAAGTTAAGTAATTGCCAAAGTCCACGCCACGCAGATCCGTCCCACTCTGATTTGAAGCAGTGACCTTCCCCTCCTTCATTCTCCCCACAAAGGGGCTACATTATAAACAAAGTTGTCCTAATTAACTACAAGATATAATGCTATCTCTGAATTTTAAGGAGAGGAAAAAAAGGGAAACTTGAAATAGAAATGGCCTGTCATACCCCAAAACTTTGGTTACCATTAAATGAGACTTTCTGAAAGCCCACTCATTAAAGAGAATTCATGAAAAATTAATAGTCATTTGAAGGTTAAAGCAGATTTTTTAAAGTTGAACTTGCCCTTAACTATCCACAGGACTCTGACAAGTCCAATAAAGTTGCCAGATCCTACTTGTTTGGAGAAGGTACAATGTGTGTCTCCTCCTCCAACACCACCAAAGGACCGGTATGATAGGCGTCAGTTGCAGGCAGAGACAGCAGAGGGAAGAATGAGGGCTTGATGGTACTAAGTGCCAACATGAGAGCCAGCTTGATCACAGTCCCACAACAAGGCCTAGACAATACTAAGTAAGAGACAAGCACAAGGGCGGGTGATTCTGTAGATGGCTGTAATCATCAACTCCCTCATTTCCCCTGGCAGAACCAAGGCCTGCTCTGTGGCTTGAGTGAAGTTGGTTCCCCTCATCCCTTCGTTGGTTTGGGCACAGTTCCATTACCCCATCTGTTTGGGACCCCCAGGCCTTCTGCTGAGCATGGAGTAGGGAGCAGGCGGAGAGACGAGAGGCCCAGCTCTTGAAACGGGCTCCCCAGACCTAGGCTCAGAACACAAGTGCTGCCAGAGTCTTAGCCACAAAAGAGCCAAAACTTTCAGATGTTGTTTAGGTTTTAATTTTATTAAACTGAAAAACCCTATTTTTAATTTTATTTGCTGGCATCCCTGTTCTCCCTTTCCCTTGGCTTTCAAATGATAAATTCCAGCTGGGGTTCAAACTGTTTTCCAAGATGGTCTCTGGTTAAAACAAATATGGTAAAACCCTGGAGAAGTATGAGATAAAAGAAACAGCTCATAACACAAGGGAGCTCAACTTAATTTTGTTGAAAAACCTATAAACACATTGAGCCGTTGCCTACCCTCTCCCCAAGGCACCGCCCAGCCTCTGCAGCAACAGAATCAACAGGAATTTCTTCAGCACTGACTACAGACTACACTGTAGAATGTACTGGCAAAAGGCACAGAGTTGTTTTGTGTCTAAGGACTCAGGATGCCAAATATCATTTCTAGTCCACTTATGTGGAGCACTAAGAGTCGTAGAGTCAGTACATCTAGGACCCAGATTTCAGGCAATCTGATACCATACAAAGGAAATAGGTACTTCCCCAATCGGGTATCTTGTATCCAGAGTCCAGTTTTGTTTGTTCTGCTTGCACACTTCCTGCTCTGCAGAGCCACACTCTCTGCTAACGCCTTCTCCTCCCCCCTACCCCGTAATAACACCCCCAGTAACAGCCAGGCACCCTCCCTGCAGCACAGGCCTGTGAGAGCTGTCCTGCCAGACCGTGAATTTATTGCCTCACTTAGCAAGAAAAGTAATGCTTGCTTTCTGAGCACCGGAGTTTCTTTACTTCCTAGCACTTATCAAATACTTTACATGCACTGTGTCATTGAATCGCCGCAAAAACCTGAGTTAGAAATTTCTGTTCAGGGGCTCCTGGGTGGTGCAGTTGGTTAAGCATCTGACTCTTGACTTCAGCTCAGGTCCTGATCTGCGTGGATATTTTCTCCCTCTGCCCTTTTCCCTGCTTGTGTGCACGTGTGTGCTTTCATTTGCTCTTCAATCAATCAATCAATCAATCTTAAAAAAAAATTACTGCTAAGTACTTTTTATAGATCAAGATTTCGAAGCTGGTTCAGTAACAGTGCTGGAACTCAAACCCTGGCCCAGTGGACATGCTGACTGAGCTATTACACATGGTGATGGCCTCTATCGTGGTCACCAGCGAAAACATGGGGTTTGGGGTTCAGACAGATGTGGTTTCAGCTCCTGGCTCTGTCTCGTGGCTTGGGAAAGTCACTCTCTGAGCCTAACTGTCCTCATTTATGAAATGGGCATAAGAGTATCTTGCTGCAAAGGTCACAGTCAGGATTAAATGGAAAAAGTACCCATGAAGGTGCCAGGATAGTGCCTACCACAGTTAGATGCTCAGCAGACATTAGTCTTTCACTTTCTCTTGACAAGAAGTATACGAAGTTCCTGACAGTTATTTGTGGTGGAAGACCAAAAAATGCACAAATCTTGAATGCTAATCATATGGAAATAGTACCGAATCCTTGAACTTATGTTTCTTTTTTGAAAGGTAAATAAAGGAAAGAGGGAAGGAATGGCTATTATTTGTGAATAATGGTCCCAATAAAACTGTAAAGCATTTTTTCTTTCATGCTGCTCTTGGCTCTCCAGCCATCTCTTCGGCAGCTCGACCTTCCCCACATCTCATCTATCCTATCACCCCCTCTTCCTCCCTGCCCCCAAATTTTCCATCCCAGTTGACAAAGTGCTAATCAGATGAACAACTGTAGTGAATGGGAGTTAACATATGTGCATTTTAAAGAGCTGTTTTACTGGGACACTCTTCCCTGCTTTTGTTTATATTGAGTATAGATGCTAATTGTTGTTCTCAACCCTGGCCAGGAAGAAAGCCACTCCCCTAGTAGTAGACCTTTCAGGGGTGGGGCTGATGAGCCCAGGTCTCAGTGGCCCTGGGAGGGAAAGGGCCTAGAGCAGAACTAGGGATGCTGGGCCCAGCCCTGCAGGACCCTGAGAGCCATAGCCATGTGATTTTGCATTTCAGGAGAGAAAATATCTTCTCACAGAGGATAGGGACAGGTCAACTGCAGTTTTGAAAGCACTTTCTTGAAGATTTCAGTGTTTTGGTGACGGAATCATTAAGAAAAAAGTTTAAGACAGCTTAAGAAAAGATAGAAAGAAAAGGTGGGCACCGAAAGAGGAGCCCATAAAATTGAATAAATTAGACATGTAAATATATCAGGAAGCAAGAGGAAACAAGCATTCTTTATGGAAGAATTTAAAAGCCAATTACCTAAAACGTTAATGGCACTAAAAGGAAAACTAATACAACAGGGTTTGTTAAGTTCAAGTAACTAATTATTCTTTTTGGACCGCATAATTCATGTCCCAAATGAAAAGAAAATGTAAAAAGCTTTATCATTTAAAATACATTTTAATAATCCTCCATTTCAATGAATTTCTCCTTCATTTTAATTATCAGTCCTTATTTCTGGGAGGAATTTTTGATTTCAAGTGCTTCTGATGAAAAGCAGTTGAGAACTATATGAAATCTTTTAATTTTTAATACATTTAGAAAGATAAAGTTATTAATCTTTTTGGCCAAAAAAAAATTATAACATACACAAGATTTTATTCATTATTACAAAACAGTCAATTTCGTATCTTCACCCAAATCTAAGAATGACTGGGTAGCATGAAAATGTAACTGAAAGCTTATGATCTATGGGGGACACAAAGCAAGACAAATAGAAACTTTTGAAATGCTTTATTAATCCCATTCTCCCATTCTTCTTATTTTTTCTTTTTAAGAATTTATTTATTTACAGAGAGAGAGAGTGAGAGAACACAAGCGGGGGAACAGCAGAGGGAGAGGGAGAAGCAGGTTCCCGCTGGGCAGGGAGCCCAATGCGGGGCTCGATCCCAGAACCCTGGGATCATGACCTGAGCCGAAGGCAGTCACTTAACCAACTGAGCCACCCAGGCGCTCCATCTCCCATTCTTCTTCTTATTGTTAACATTAACTGGAATTATTAAGATTCAGTTGGGTCACATAGTTGAAATTGACCTTGATAACAACTTCTTCCAGGTAAAGACATTTGATGTCCTACCCCTAGTAGCAAACATCTGTGCACACTGTCTTTCCAGGAGAATCTGGCATTTTCTGAGTCAGTTGGTTTTTCAACACAATGGATGGGCAAGGAAACATCTGCAGAAGAGCTTTCATAAGCCGCACGGATATCTCATGGAGAGAACTCTTCACCAACAAATTAAAAACGGGCCCCTTCTTTTTAATCTTATATTTTAATATCAGTTGGAACGGTTAAGTATCTGGGATGAGTAACAAGATGACAGTTGGTGAAGAAAACCTTTTCCTTAGTGGGATAAACAGAAAGATAAGGTTTCAACATGAGAATGTGCAGTCAGTTGGAACAATTAAACCAGGACACAGGGGCGCCTGGGTGGCTCAGTTGTTAAGCATCTGCCTTCGGCTCGGGTCATGATCCCCGGGTCCTGGGATCAAGCCCCACATCGGGCTCCCTGCTCGGCAGGAAGCCTGCTTCTCCCTCTCCCACTCCCCCTGCTTGTGTTCCCTCTCTCACTGTCTCTCTCTGTCAAATAAATAAATAAAATCTTTAAAAAAAAAAACAAACAACCAGGACACATGCAGAAGGCTCTTTGGTCAAAATACCATGATTATGAAACCAAAGCGGAAGAGATCACAGTATGGTTAAAAGCAAGGGACTGGAATCACAAAGATAGTTTTATACTGTGATTTCAAGGGTAGATTTACTTTATAGAATGGGCATTTTTAAGGAGCATGCAAACTGTAACTGTTCCACTGCTTTATAGTACATTTTTACATATGTTTTGTTTTCACTTCTGATTTATCTTCAACTCACAGTGATTTATAACCCTTTTTGCTGCAAGTTTTTCTCTATCTCAGCTTTTATGTCAAATAGTTCATGATTTTTTTTTTTTAAAGATTTTATTTATTTATTTGAGACAGAGAGAATGAGAGAGAGACAGCACATGAGAGGGGGGAGGGTCAGAGGGAGAAGCAGGCTCCCCGCCGAGCAGGGAGCCCGATGCGGGACTCGATCCCGGGACTCCAGGATCATGACCTGAGCCGAAGGCAGTCGCTTAACCAACTGAGCCACCCAGGCGCCCTAGTTCATGATTTGTAAGTGCAAATGCACAGGACTGTGTATTCCTTTGTCATGTGGATTATTATTTCCTAAAACTCCTGCTTGGTAAGTCTTGACTGTTAATTATTTCTTAGTGAAGACACACCTTGATTAATATAGAGAGACCACCTAGAATACAGTCACACTGAAAAAAATAGAGAAAGACAATAAAGCAGCAGGTGCCCACTGGTACTGAGGTAACTGCATGAGCGGTGGTTACCTTTGTGAAACGGACCAGATTGGTTGTGTAGGAGTTAACCGGCAAATACAGACTCTGAGATGCAGCTGAGGTAATCAGATGCCGACCTGAGCTACTACAGAGAGCGAAATCATCAGAGCTGGAAAGCTGTGGAACCACTCTGGGATCTTTTCCTTGTGAATTCTGCCCTGCTTCTCCTCCATCAACACCTTTATTGTTATTTGGATGGCAATGACAAAGTCTGGTTGAAGGAACATGTACTCTCATCTACACGTTAGAAACATGTCAGAGTTAGCTCTCCATCTTCCCTGAAGAGATGCAGTGAATTATGCAGTCCACCTGTATTCCCTTTTTCTCAAGGCTCTGCACATTTGTATGTGTGTGTATGTAGGTAGATGACCCCTGGTTCTGGAGGCTAATGGCTGACCATCCATGGACACTGACAGCATATGCTGGGTTCACCCCACTGCTATCTCCCTATGGCACGTACCCTACCTGGTCCCACACTGTGCTCTCCACTCCCACTGTTTGCTGCCTAGTGCTGAGAAATCCAATGACTGAACACTGAAGAACATTACAAATTTAAAGTTCCCAGTGTCAAACTGCAGACCTATTCCACAATCTTGTCTTTTATCCCTAAGAGACTCCCTTCAGTTCCTCACTGGGGCTAGCTCAGGTTTCTCCCATTGCTTTTCTGAAGCACTCCCCCTCTCCCCCACCCCCACCTTATCCCCGTGTCTCTCTCTCTTGCCAATGATTTTTGGCATTGACTTTGCAATGGATGAAATGTTTGTGTTTCCCTAAAAGTCGTATGTTGAAATCCTAATGCCCCAGCATAATGGTATTAAAAGGTGGGGCCACTGGAAGATAATTAGGTCATGAGGGTAGAACCCTTATGAACAGGATTAATGTCTTCATAAAAGAGACCCCAAAGAACTCTCTTGCCTTCTTTGTGAGAATACAATGAAAAGATTGTTTGCAACCCAGAAGAGGGCTCTGAAGGGGAGCAGAATACATGACACCACATATGCTACTCTGGCATGTGGATTATTTTGAGTGAAGGCAATCAAGACCCAGAAGACTCAAGAAAAACTTTTACCTCTTCCTAACTACCTAAAAGAATTTTGCTAGGGGGCCTGGCTCAGAGAGAGGCCTATTACCAAAGATAACTGTTATCTGAATAACCTATCTGTATGACAGGGCAAACATCCAATTACCAAACATCTGCTCTTCTTATCATCCTATGAATTACCCTCCTCCTTTTTGGAGCCCCAGCCCCCTATCCCATTCCTTAGCTCAGGATGGCCTATAAACCTCAATTGCCCAACCTGTCTTTGGGTCACACTGTTTTTGTGGGGCCTCCATTCAGACATAATTAAATTTGTTTTTCTCTTGTCCTATATTAGTTTTATTATTAGGTCAGCCAAAGAACCAAAAAGGGTCGGGGAAAAATTTTTCCTCCACGACAGCAGTCCCCAGAATCTGACCATGCTGGACCCTGATCTTGTACTTTCAGCCTCCAGAATTGTGAGATATAGATTTCTCTTGTTTATAAGCCACTTATTCTATGGTACTTTGCTATAGCAGCCTGGAGAGACTAAGACCTTGTGGACAAAGAGAAGTCATCAAGTAGAAACTCATTTACTGTTCCTTCTTTCTATTTCTAAATTCTTATATGTAATTAAACAACACAAATAAATTTACCTATTCTGGGGTGAGGGGAAAGGAGGGAGAAGCACTGTTACTCTAAACATACAATTCATCTACCTCAAGTCCTGAGACACTAAAATGTGAAAAAAATGTGCATTTTAGAATAAGGAAATAGGAGTATTTCCAACCCTGTTCTGCACCCCATGCTTCTCTCCAGGCCCCTTGTGATGCCTCAGGGATCCTCTAACATTGGTGAGCTCCCAGCGTTCCCTGACCATCCTATCTAGAAGTACCTGCTCAGCCCCATGAGATCACCTGTTGTTTCTTTCTCTACTCTAACTGTCCTTCATTATAATGATACTATATTATGTCTCCTCCTGCTAGAATATAAGCTCCAAGCAAGCAGGAGCTTATTTTGTTCACTGCCAAGACCTAGGTCCCCAGATCAGTATCTGGTACACAGCTATTGCACAATATGTTATTCACCAAATGAGTGAACTATTAACTCTCAACTGTACTGTCTTGCTTTCTCCTTTGCTTTTGCTGAACACAAAAATATAAAATCCAAAACCCCAATAAAGAGTATTTGGGCTCTCTCTATCTTCTCTTCAGGCTACTGCCCTATCTCCTTTCTTTTCTTCATGAGAAAATTTAATAGTAGTTAGTGTATATGGTCCCTGTCTCTACTCAACTTCTATTCATCCCTCAATCCCCTATCCCCTTAAATTCCATTGTGTAGAGGCACCTGGGTGGCTCAGTCATTAATCGTCTGCCTTTGGCTCAGGTCATGATCCCAGGGTCCTAGGATGGAGCCCACATCGGTCTACTTGCTCAGTGGGGAGCCTGCTTCTCCCTCTCCCACTCCCCCTGCTTGTGTTCCTGCTCTCGCTCTCTCTCCGTCAAATAAATAAAATCTTTAAAAAAAAAAAAAATTCCATTGTGTAGTACTAACATGTCCTTCTGTCAGGAGTCAGATTGGATGCTTAATGGATTATATCTCACTTAATCCTCCACCAACTCTCAATATTAACATCTCTAGTCTATAGACACAGAAACTGAGTATTTCTTGTAAGGGCACAAGGTTGGTAAGTGAGAGTTCGATTTGAACCCAGGTCTGTCTGGAACCAAAGCTGTTACATTCCAACACACTGAACTTATTACTAAGGTGTTTTGTAATTTATCTATTTGCCTGTCAGTCTCCTCTGGTGGCTGGTGAGTGCCACATAATAGGAATCCATAACATCGTTGCTGGAGAGACAGTTAATACACAGAGTGATTCCCTTCAGTCCTGACTCTTGCCTGGGTGGCCTTCTTTTGCAAAGCTTCTGGCAATCAGGCTCACACCAAAATGTAATTTTTTTAAAGCAACAATTACACAAGTACTGACTTAAAGTAGTTTTTTATGATATGCAAAAATGAAGAAAAAAATCATTACAAAGGTCTTTTATAATTTTAGAGATAATATAGATAATATAGGTTTTCTAATCCTATACCTTTGCAATGGAAGTCATTGAAGAACATTGGGACTGAATAAAAACGTCTAAAAATGCTGAAAGAATTTCTGAATTCCTCATGTGGCAAGTCCTGCCCCTTTAATAAACTTGATCAAACATCAGTGCTGTGGCCTATAGTTTGGATTTGTGGGATTTTCCTTTTTTGGTGGGGCGGGGGGGGGGGGGGGGAGTTCCTCAGGGAAAAGCAAACAAATTACATCACACATAAGAAGGAGGGCAGAGGTCTGGCTTTGGTTCTTCCTTTTGCTACTGGAATGGGTCTGAGCAAGATAATAATCCTTAATGGCCTTTAGTTGCTTCCTTTAACAAGAAAGGATTACACTGGATCATCACTTCTCAAAGTGTGGTCTGCCAACCCTGGGAAGGGTCCCAACACTGTCTTCTCATTCTAATAACAAGATGCCATTTCCCTTTTCCAGTGCGTTGACCTTTGCATCTGTTGCACTGATGAGACAAAAGGGAGAACTGGGTCAAACTGCTCTGGTGCCTTAGCCTGAATTTAGGCAGTGAGAGCAAACTGTCCACACGGCTATATTCTTCACCAACACACTCTCTCAGCACTACAACACAGAGTTCATACTCGTAGGACCTTCTGCTGCATGCCGAAGGATGACTTGAGGAAAAGCACTTGTGCCCGAGTTGTGAAGCTGAACTCGCGGCTTTCATCGTGGAACACCACTTCTACGTGAAACCATCTGACAGACACATGCTGAAAGAACATGGCCAAACTTAGGTATCTGGCAGACATTTTCTCAAAAGTGAACTAACAGAGCTTGTCACTACAAGAAAAAACATCTGACGGTAACCGTTGGCAGTGATAAAAATCATTCTTAAAAGCGGCAGAATTTTGGAAAACATGAATTCATCACTGGGAGCTTGAAGCTTCCCAATACTCAATGATTTTTCAGATGAGACTGGTGGTTACATTAACAAAGAGGATCTTTCAAATACTGAAAAAAATGATGTATAGAAGATCTGCAAACTCAATGAACTCCCCCCCCCCCCCCCCCCAAATAACCAATACCTGATGTTACATGGATGGGTAAAAGACTCACTCAAGTGTAAGACAGACCAAAAAGTAGCAGAATACAAGAAGCACCTTGACGTGGTTTCAAATTTGTCATCACAACTGAAGTTTAAGAAGTGACCTGACTCTGGGCGCCTGGGTGGCTCAGTTGGTTAAGCGACTGCCTTCGGCTCAGGTCATGATCCTGGAGTCCCGGGATCAAGTTCCGCATCGGGCTCCCTGCTCGGCAGGGAGTCTGCTTCGTCCTCTGACCCTATCCCCTCTCATGTGTTCTCTCTCTCTCTTTCTCTCTGTCTCAAATAAATAAATAAAAATCTTTAAAAAAAAAAAAAAGAAGTGACCTGACTCATTTAAAGTCAGTTATAGTTATGGGGCATATTTTGGTGTTATATCAAAGAAAAATAGGCACAATTATCTGAAAAGGTTATTAATATACTCCCTCTGTTTCCAGCTACTGTAAAGCTGGATTTTCTACAAACACCTCAACATAAATGACTAATCACAACATACTGAATGTAAGACCGGATATGAGACTCCGACATTTTTAATGAAGCCAGACTTGTAACATATTTGCAAAAAACAAAAGTCAATGCCAATCTTCTCACTAATTGTTTCTAATTACATAAAATAGGTTACTTACATTAAGCTGTAATGAGCTTGTTATTGTTATTTTAAAATGAATTCACAAATATATATATATATTTTTTCAGTTTATAATCTCAAATATGATAAATACGAATGGATATAATGGACATAAACAAACGTTCTTTAGAGTCCTCAAATTTTTATGAGTATAAAGGGGTCCTGAAACTAAAAAGTTTGAGAACTGCTGAACTAGATAAAATTTAATGTCCCAGCTCTTTTGAGATTCTATGATTTTTTTGTCAGGGGTGTGACCGAGAACAGAAGATAAAATCTGGAAATGTCTTGTTTTTGGCTGATAAGTTTTTGTTTCCTTCACCTTTGTTTCCTGTGAGACTATAATATGGCAGGTCCATAGGACAGAGTTTTGAAAACAAAGCATTTAAAGGTAATTTATTCTAATAAAAATATCAATTATAATTAAAACTTCAGTAGTTGGAAATGTTAGAATGAAGATTAAGTAATAAAACGCTTGACAAAAATCTTATAAAGGTGTAATGCTTCAGAAATTTATTTTACTTAGTTTGAATTTATATTCATGGAATATCTCATAAATTATATTTAAACTAATGACATTTGTATTTTCCTCCAGTTTAAAAAATGTCATCACAAGATTCTTTTGGTAGTACATAATCTTTTAAAACACAGAGCACTGTTTTTAAAGAACTTGAAAAATGCATTCAAAATCATCTTAAATTATTTTATCAAAACAAAACTAATACGTTTTTCTTTCTAGTATAAGTTGGGTGTTGGAATTTCTGTAAGTATCTTTACAATTTTGGTTCCTAGATGGGACAGTATGTTTATTCCATTAAAGCATTACAAGACTTATGCATTTCTGTTCTTATTAGTATTAGACTTTTACAAACATGAAATGCCTAGCCTACATTTCTGGCTTGCAAAGCATCCTAAATACCTCTGTCAAACTTGCTTTGCTTTTATCCCAGCTCAACTCATCATACCAACCATATGCATAAATAAAGATGTAAGCATCTGCTATATGGCAAATGGTCTCAGGGGCAGATGTTTCCATCCTTATGTTCATGTCACTGGGGCTAGATACATTATTTGAACAGATGTACACAATCTGAAAGTGTTGTGTCCCTCAGTGAAATGTCTCCAACTGCTTTCTATCAAAGAACATAGATGCTATTTGCACCTGCATTTATGTTAATAATATAAAGGCAGCGGGGGTTCTGACAAAGTGGAATGTGATGCTATGAAATATATTTGCATGGTTAATTGGAGCTTCTGAGAGACTCTGCTGCCAAATGGCCACACTGACATTGATACATGCCCAAGCAGACTATGTGATTAGTAGCCTGCTTTTTAAGCAGGGGAAATATGGCTATTTCAAACAACAAAAATACTCATAAATCTGAATTTACTATGAATATTCTAAACCCTGGCATTATATCTCAAAATAGGAAAACAACTTCAAGTACAAGGTCTACGTGATAAGCTTTAGGCCACCCAGGTCATTTCCATTTTGTTTGATGAGAAAATTTCTATAGGTACGTGTGTGTTTTCCATTTGTACTTCTGTCAACAGCCTAACATACTAATAATCCATATAGTGGTATTTTGCAGAGGTTATTGCACTGGAAAGTTCCACTTTCCAACATTAAGTAAGTTAACCAAAACCAGCTTGAAAATGTCAATTTGTACTTGGTCTATGACATAAAATGGTACCAAAAGTCCAAGAACAGCATTTACACCACTAGTTAAGATCAAAATGTTTCCATATGAATGTCACATATTTGGAAACATAATATTTTGGTAATACATAGGGAATGTCCCCCCCCCAATGAGGTCACAAAGCCATGTTAAGCACTAAACACAAAGCATCAGATTATAGTGGTTCTCCTTGCTACTGTGCATTAAATGTGAGGGCTGAAGAGCTAAAGAATTTGTGTTAATAGTTGTATTCACAGCTTTAGTGAGCTAAAAACTTGCGGTCTCTTTCAAATAATATATTTATTACTTTATTTATTTATTTTTTTTAAGATGTTATTTGAGAGAGAGAGCATACGAGAGCATAAGTGGTGGGGAGGGACAGAGGTAGAGGGAGAAACAGACTCCCCACTGAGCAGGGAGTCCGACTTGACTTGGCTGGATCCCAGGACCCTGAGATCATGACCTGAGCTGAAGGCAGACACTTAACCGATTGAGCCACCCAGGAGCCCTATATTTATTACTTTATTAACTTGACATTGATAACATCAACTTTGCACAAAATTATTATATCTGAGTTAAATGTTACCCAAAGTAACTTATTCTACAAATTATTCTGAGATTTACATTGTGCTTTAAAAGAATTTAAAAGACTTTACATTATTTGTTTCAGAGATCTGTAGATCTGTGATTCAACAGTCTTGCACAATTCACAGTGCTCCCAATAGCACATACCCTCCCCAATGTCTATCACCCAGCTCTGAAACAAATAATGCAATGTATGTTAAGAAAAAAAAAAAAAGAAGAAGATAGCAGGAGGGGAAGAATGAAGGGGGTGGAAATCGGAGGGGGAGATGAACCATGAGAGACGAGGGGAGGGGGGTGGGAGGATGGGTTAGCCTGGTGATGGGTATTAAAGAGGGCATGTTCTGCATCGAGTCCTGGGTGTTATGCACAAACAATGAATCATGGAACACTACATCAAAAACTAATGATGTACTGTATGGTGATTAACATAACAATAAAAAATTAAAAAAAAAAAGACTTTACAAGGTATATTTGTATACAGTTGATCCTCATTATTTCCAGATTCTATAGGTACAAATTCGCCTGCTTGCTAAAACTTCTTTGCAGTCCCCAAACCCATACTGGTGAGACTTGCATGGTCATCTGTGGACACGCACAAGCAAACACCTGAGTCATTCCATATGCACATTTTCAGCAGTGGCCAATGCTCTGCCTTCTTTCAGCTCTTCTATTACAAACAAGTGTCATTTTTGTGCTCTATTAATGTCACATTTTTCTTATTTTTTTTCCTTTTTGGTTGGTGATTTCACTGTCTAAAATAGCCCTCAAGCATAGCGCTGCTGTGCTGTCCAGTGTTCCTAAGTGTGAGAAGACACTGATGTGCCTTGTAGAAAAAATACATGTGTTAGATAAGCTTTGTTTAGGAATGAGTGATCATGTTGTGTCTGTGAGTTCAGGGTTAACGACTCCACATAAAGCTAAGTTCTGTACTGATAGTTGATGAAAACGTTGTGTTGTGACCAGAGGCTCACAGGAACCTAATGCTATGGAGCAATGGTTCAGTATTAGCTACAACCTTATAGAACGTGACTCTTGTGAATGATGAGAATCGACTGTATCTTATCTCATCTGGCTGTTCCAGAGCAAGAATTACTATTCCCAGTTGGGAGATGAAGGGACTGAGGTTCACTGATTTGGCCAAGATCAAAGAGCCTAAAAAGAAGGGTGGAAGGGTCAACAGAACTCAACTCTTCAGCTCTTAGTTCAGTATTCTTTTCCCAGACTGAGGGGGAAAGAAGAGAAGGGGAACAGGAGAGAAGGGGGAGGAGGAAAAGAGAAGATAGGATAGGAGCTTAAGAAGCAGCTTTAATACCATGGTGGAAAGAGTCAAACTGTAGTTAGATAATAAGATAATAACCCATTTTTTGGTTAAGTCCTCATAGAAGGTAAACTATTCTGATAGGTAGTACAGCTTTATTGAAACCGAGCCGAAATAGTAGAGCTTCATTTGGGTTTCCTTTTCCCCCCTGTGCTCCTTGCTCATGGCCTCTCCAAAGGCAATAAGTATTTGTTAAGTGAACATGCAGACTTGGGAACTCCACCTTGGTGTTTCATCAAGGACAGATGAAAATGTTTTCACAGCATCTAAATCATATGATTTTTTGAAGTTTGAGTTTAAAGCGTTTTCAACAAAATTTAATGTATATATGTGAAGCCACTACATGCCAAAGTGCTTGAAAGCCTGCCAGAGACAAAAAAAAAAAATCATCAAGAAGTTTAAAAAGAACCTGATACTAGGAGCCTATAATAAGATCATTTTGCTAAACTTAAAAAAAAAAAAAGAATATTCACTACTTTGCCCAAGTGTTCCCTGAGTTCTAATATGCTATACTCACAAATACCAAAATGTTTATGTCTGGATGTATAGTATACAAAAATATAATATAAATAAATATAAAGAATACATACTATATGTGTATTTTTTAATCCAACAGCACCCCTTATTTTTTTAATTTAATTTTATTTTATTATGTTATGTTAATCACCATACATCATTAGTTTTTGATGTAGTGTTCCATGATTCATTGTTTGCGTATAACACCCAGTGCTCCATGCAGTATTTTTAAGTCTTTATATTTTTAGGCCATACCATAATTATTTTAAAAGTATTTTATTATAGGGGCGCCTGGGTGGCTCAGTCGGTTAAGCGACTGCCTTCGGCTCAGGTCATGATCCTGGAGTCCCGGGATCGAGTCCCACATCGGGCTCCCTGCTCGGCGGGGAGTCTGCTTCTCCCTCTGACCCTCCCCCCTCTCATGCTCTCTGTCTTTCATTCTCTCTCTCTCAAATAAATAAATAAAATCTTTAAAAAAATAAAAAAATGAAATAAAATAAAAACTCATTTCCTCGGGCGCCTAGGTGGCTCAGTTGGTTAAGCGACAGGTCATGATCCTGGAGTCCCGGAATCGAGTCCCGCATCGGGCTCCCTGCTCAGCTGGGGGTCTGCTTCTCCCTCTGACCCTCCTCCCTCTCATGCTCTCTGTATCTCATTCTCTCTCTCAAATAAATAAATAAAATCTTTAAAAAAAAAAAAAGTATTTTATTACATCAAAAATCCAGGTTATTTTGTTTGTTTTTTTCTGATCCAAATCTGCATTCACATGATACACAGTAACAGCCATGACTGCAGAGTTAAACACTGTACAAGTTTTGGAACTGAGTTGGGGTTGATGGTGCATATTTAGATAACTGCAGTGGTTCCAAAGGGGGTCATGAAGACCCTCTTGCCAGAAAGCATCTGCTGCGTTCTCACCCCCACTTATTATTACTCTCCTTGACTAAAAATAGCACTCACAATTTGAAAACTACCTTTGGACAATGCAAATGCCATGACAGAGCTGAGAGGAACGTTGGAAGACGCGGGCAAGAAGACCTTCCTACTTGCAGCACACTTGCCTTGGCAATGGCAGCACCCAACTGCAAAGCTGGCAAAGGACGAGAAATTTCCAACAACTCCAGTAAAACAGACCCCCCCTCAGCTCAGATGAAGACTCCTTCCTGCCCAACGAACAGTAGGACTTGTTTTAATCAACTATGTGGAGACTGACAATTCATCCTGCCCTCTCCAAGGTGCAAACTTTGACCCTTCACTGGCATCACCACAGTGAACTTTCTAGCACATGGAAAACATAAACTGTCCCCGTCAGAGAACCATTTGGCAGAGCTGCTCCTCTGTGTTTCCTTATCTGGCAAGTAAGAAAATTTACGTGCGTTTTTAATCATTGTGGTGGGCTATCCTTCAACAAATTTAAAGTAGAAGTTACAACAACTTAGTTGGCCTTATCCTGTTGTTGTTATGCCTTTTTTTTTTTTCCAAAACATGGTTTATTACTTGCTACAATTTGCCATTTTCCAACACAAAATACCTGTCCTTTTATTTCTATTATCTTATTATTTGAAAATATCAAACAAAAAAAAAAAGTTTTGGGAAAACCATAAATCCTACCCCCAAATCCTGAATGCATGAGAAGATAGAAAATTGTAATGAAGTAAGTCTAATGAACTTCTGGAGATTCTATAAGTAATACTTTCACACAGGAAGGAATAATGATGACACTAAATTATACTGGAAAGCCTTTAATATACTACAAATTATCATTAGAGTGATACTATGATATTAAATCTCTTTATCCAAAATTAGAAAACATTTAAATAGAAGGCACTAGAATTTCTAATTAGTTTCTGCTAGTTCTTTCCCAGCATTAAGCCCATATCCCTTGATCTCTAAATTCCACTTGGTTGTCTTCTACACATGTGTTAATGTCCTGAACAAATGTCATCTCCTCTGGTGTGTTTCCCCCCCAAAACGTCAGCCTCAAAACTTCTGGCCTAACCAACTGTCCCTTCATCCAGGTTCGCAAAGGATGTCATACTCACTTCCCATACAGCATTTGTCATGCATTCTTCTAGTTAATTACATACATGTCTGCTCTTCTAATAGGATTTTGTGTTTTGTAAAAGCACAGGCTGTGTCTGATTTATCTTTGGATCTGACTGGTTAACTATTATATTGGTGATCATTAAATCTGCTTCCACCATGGAAATTTTATTAGGAGATACTATGTGATACACTGGATTTTCTTAAGCTCCACAACTCTGCTGGTAATATCCTACCTGAATTTCATACATTAATATGTATAATATATGTGCATGTGTGTTTACAAGTCTGAAGTTTTTAAGTATCATAATTTATGGATAGCCATCAATGATGTGTTAAATAAATTACTCAGAATTTAATTAACAAATGGCATGTGCCCAGCACACTTCTCATGTCACATAACTGATTATATTTGATGACATAAATATAAATTAATATGTTTGATCAAAGAAGAAAAAGGGGAATGATCTAAAAATAGAACTAGAAATATTCTTTATAGATTTACAGTGTGACACAGGGGACACAGTTTGAGTTTGGGATTTTGACAGATCTGGGTTCAAATCTTGGCTCAGTCACTTCCCTGACTGGTGATCTTGGTAAAAGTAACCAATCTCCCTGAACCTTTCAGATAAAGATTGTATCTAATTTATAGTGAGGATTAAAGAAAACAAAGAATGTAAAGTTGTGGGCAGAGTGACTACCACACTGGAGGCATGTGATTAATTGAGCTCTTTTAGTTATTTTATCTTCCCATCCAAGTACTAACCAGGCCCGACCCTCCTTAGCTTCCGAGATCAGATGAGATCGGGCGCGTTCAGGGTGGTATGGCCGTAGACTTAGTTATTTTATCTTTTTCTCTGTTAAGTTCTGGGTTTGGGGCTCAAGCATCTCTGGTCCCAGAAAAGACAGACAAAGTATTTACTAGAGCTACTGAACTCCTAGCTAGGCTTGATGGCGTCTTATTTTCTGGCCAAGCCCATGGAGATAACTAAGCTTATGCAACAGCTTGAGAGGTAGACAAGAAAACAAAACAAAATGAGGCTTGATGAGAAACAAAGGAGGCAGGAGGTGTGAGAGGTGACATGAATGACTTCCCCTTATCAGTCAGAAACCAAGCAGCTCATTGCTTCATTACATAGATTTACAACCTTTTAGAGATAGAGAAGAATATCTAGTAATCCTGGCTTTACTAATGGGGAAACCAAAGCTTACAAGCAAAAGAAGTAGTCTGAAGTTCCACGGCTGGCTGGCAGTAGATGTGGGAAAGGAGGTCAGCTTCCCTGACATTTGGTCTCGTGCTCGTCCTTCTAAGCAGTCACACCTCTAACTCAGATGAACAAGGTGATACCAGCTAGGTCACTAAGTTTCCAACCCCTTGATCAGCTACCTATTACCACAGAAATCTTCCAAAGGATATACACCAGAAAACACTCACAGGAAATGCACACTTTTAGTTTCTAGTTAGGGTTGCTCTCCACTCTCTCATCCCACACCCTTTCTTGCCCTCATGCGCAGGGCTGGATCTCCTGTGATTCTTAAGGACTCTTTCTCCCCTTTGGCCAAATGTCTGGACCAGAAGTAAGCCTGAGGTCCTCTCTGTATTTACTTCCCTTGGGTCCCCGTGGATCATGCTTGGCCTTTTAAGGCCAGTAGGCACCTGAAGCAGGAAGCAGCCACGCTCATCTCATTACAACCTCCTCAGATATTAATAACAGCCATTAAGAGTATAGCCACTATCATCTTATAGTGCCTAGTATATACGTAGGAATATGCTAGCTGATTTACATGTATTATATCCTTTCATGTCCACATGACCTCTAGGGTAGTACTTGCTATGTTCATTTTATAGATTTATAGATGAGAAAGAGGAGTCAAGTGATGTGCCTAAGATATGCAATTCAGTGGTAGGGCTGTCAGACCTGGACTCCATGCTCTTAACAGTTACAATGTTGCCTTTCCTTTTAGTGGAGAGATCAAAGAGTGTTTGCTATGGTTAAGGGTTCTTTATAGCAAATTCCCTCCATTCACTAAAAGTTTTGTCTTCCGTGAAGGAAGCCCAAGTTTGCATCATTAAAGACATTATTTTTCTCACATACATATCAAAATTTCTCTTCTGTGTAGAAAAGACTATGTAGGGGCAGGTGAAAGACTTGAATTCTTCCTAAGGTTAGAGTTTGCCCTTGAAGGAAATTTAATTACTCTTTATTCAGAAAAGACACTATCTCCACCTATAAACTGCTATAAACCTCCAGGAGTTCCTGTTAAAAAACCATGATTTTCGGGGCCCCTGGGTGGCTCAGTCGTTAAGCGTCTGCCTTCAGCTCAGATCATGATCCCAGGGTCCTGAGATTGAGCCCCTCACTGGACTCCCTGCTCCATGAGACGCCTACTTCTCCCTTTCCCACTCACCCTGTTTGTGTTCCCTCTCTCGCTGTCTCTCTCTCTGTCAAAAAATAAGTAAAATCTTAAAAAAAAAAAAACATGATTTTCTTTATAAATCATGTGGGGCTGGGGAATGGTTTTTCCTGTTTCTTTTTAAATGACTATGGGAAGAAAAAAGTCAAAGAAATGTATTAGTGACTATCCCCTCTCTCTACATCTGTGTTGTGTGTGTGCATGTGTGTAAGAATATATATATACATGAATATAGTCTTCTCACTAAAACACGTCATTTTGTTTCACCAAAACCAGTACTCGATAATTGCAGTAGACATCTATTGGTGCCAACTAAATGTCTACTAACGGGCTGGGGTCTGTGAGCTTTGTGTGGGATGAGATGGCCCTACTCTCGAGGAATTCCCAGTCAAAGATGCATGTCCTTCTATACACTTCAGTAATTTACCAAAGGAAATCAACTTTCCGACATAATTAGGATTTTGTTCTTAGTTCCAGGAAATAAATTACCTCTGGTTGGGGGATAATGGCACTGAAATGTGTCAATTTCTACTATTTATAACACATGCATTACTGTTTTCCTCAGCATGGTTATCTTACCTTGATCTTTTGGTGGTACTGATAAGGAATTCTGCATTATGATGTATTGGACTTGAATAGCAACTTCCCTAAAAATAACCAAGCACAAATAATAATTAGAAAACAATTCAGATGCCTTGTTAATACATACGAACAATGTACATTATAAGCTCTTTAAAAATTTTTCCTATTTATAATTATCTGAGTAATAAGAAATGGACTGTGTTATTAAGAAACTAATTATTTTACTTCCTTCTCTTTTGTATACAGACAGGGTTGTATGGAGTGTACTGGTGTGGGCTTGGAGGCAGAAGCAAAGACACAGTGAGAGAGGAACTGTATCTGCATCTCTGCCCGCAGTGGGGCAAAAAAAAAAAAAAAAAAGGCAAAATTAAGATTCCCTAAAAATGCCCTGCCAGATAATTATGTTTCATATACTCTATTTAAGAAGAAATAACTTAAATGTTTTGCAATATACATAAAGGTAGCATAATTGCAGTGTACTCATTTGATGAAATATAATTCAGTCATTAAGATACAATTATGAAGATTATGTAGCAATCTGGAAAATGCACTGAATGAACACGGTAAATGACATACACCCTAGGATTGCAACTGTATAAAAAACAAAGGCATAGCAAAATGCATGACAGGAAATATGGTAAGATGTGTACTGGCAATGTGTTTGTTGAGGTACTTCCGGGGGTTTCTGCCTCCAATTTAGCTATTTTCAGAAATGTCTATAATATAATGTATATTCAAAACATTTGAATATAAAAATAAGGCAGTTAAAGACCTTGAAAAAAATATAGGTAAATATTTTATAAGCTGTCAAACACAGAAGTGTTTCAAGCATGACATCAAAGACAGAAGCCATCAAGGTAAAGACAGATGGACCTTTCTATTTAGAATTTTAAATGTTTTTAAATAGAAAATTAGCCAAAATTAAAAGGCAGGACTTCTGCTATAGCCAAGATTGAGTAACAGAGACCAGATTTGTCCTCCTGCCTGAAACAAGCCAAAAGATAGACAAAACTGTGAAACAGTATTTCAAAACAATGGACATCAGATCAAAAGACTGTTCCCTCGGGAGACAGGAAACAAATGAGAAGAGCCGTATGACAATGTTGAAGGAAGGGAGAACTCTGGTGGAGATTCCCAGAGTAATGGAGAAAAGAGAGCTGTAGAAAGAGAAAGAGCAAAGAAGAGGATCTCCATTGGGTATCTGCATATGTACTGATCAGCACATGCAAGTAAAGAAACTACCTGAGGTCAGGGGAAGATCCAAGCTTCTCAACACTCACAGAGGGGCAGGGATATCACCTCTTCCTACCAGCCAGACTGAAGAAACTCCTAATTCACAGGACATCAAGTAGAGGACAAAGAAAGGTCTTGCCTTAGTAGAGGAAATAATCAAACCCTACACTAAGCCATTTCTCTGGTTTAATAGAACAAATAGTAAAGTGAGACTGAAAGGGAACAAACTATTTCCAAGTGTCTTAACTGTACATTTAGAACAGACCTACAAAGCTATCCATCCCCCAACAAAGTAAAATTCATCATATCTGACATGTAATTAAAAATTATCAAGCATACAAAGAAGCAGGAAAACATGAGCCATAATGCAGAAAATAATCAAAACTGACCCTCAACTGACACACATTAGAATTAGCAGTCAAGAATACTACGTTCTAACTGTAATTAAGTAAGGACTGTATTTCATATGTTCAAAAAGTTAAATATAGATAGGAAAGATATAAAAAAGACCCACGTAAAATTTCCAGAGATGAAATCTATAATATATAAAATGAAAATACACTAGATGGGATTAACAGCATATTACCCATGCCAAAAGAAAATGTTAGCAAACTTGAAGACATAGTAACTAGAGATTTTCCAAAAGGAAACTCAGGAAGAAGAAAGAAAAAAGAAGGAAGGAAGGAAGGAAGGAGAAAGAAAGAGAGAGAGAGAG
>NW_023270734.1:1292100-1336348 GCF_011800145.1 Mirounga leonina | reverse complement strand
AAAAAAAAAATCATATTAGAAATAACGGCAGAAGTTTTTCCAAATTTGAGTAAAGCTATAAACACACAGACCCCAAAAGCTCAAAATTACCTGAAGCATAAAAAACAGTAAAAACTACACCAAAGCATATCATGACCAAATTATTCAAAAATAGTGAAAAAAAATTTTTTAAAGGCATTCCAAAGATACATTACATATAGAGGATTTCTTCTTGGAAACAATGCAAGTGAGAAGACAGTGGAGCAGCATCTTTAAAATACTGAAATAAAAAACCTGTAATCTAGAATTCTATGTTCAGAGACAGTATCTTTAAAAAATAAAGGAGAAATGAAGATATTTTATAAATACAAAGCTGAAAAAATAATTACTAGTTCACTCACACTATTAAAATGCTGAACAATGTCTTTTAGGCAGAAGGAATGCTAGGTTAGAATATGGATCTATACATAGGAAGGAAAATTATAGAAATGGGAACTGTACAGTAAGCATACAAGGCTTTTTTTCTTAATATTTAAGTGTCCTAAAAATATGACTATTTAAATAAAAATAATTAAGAATGAAAAGTGGGGTTTATAACATGTAAAAATGATATATGATAACAATAGGACAAAAGTTGAGAGGGGACTAATATAAGTATACAATTGTAAAGTTCTTATATTATCAGTGAAGTGGTATAATATGACTACAAAGTAGATTATGATAAGTTAAACATGTATATTATACATCTCAAAGCAACAACTAAAATCACAAAACAAAGAATTTTAGCGAAAAAGCCAATAATTTAAAAATGGAATCATAAAAACACTCAGTTTTCAAGGGAAAATAGAAGAACAGAATAAAACAGATGGGACAAATAGAAATAAGATAGCAAGATGGTAGATTAAAACCTAATCATATCAATAATCATATTAAATATAAATGATCTAAATATGCCAATAAAAGAATAAAGTTTGTATAAAAATGCAAGACCCAACTATATGTTGCCTATAAGAAAGGCACTTTAAATATGGAGATACAAACAGGTTATAAGTAAAAGAATGGAAAAAGAGTTAGCACCAGACAAAAGAAAGGTAGAGTGGCTATATTAGTATCAGAAAAAGTAGATTATAGAGCAATGACTATTACCAGGCATAAAGAAGGTCATTTCATAATTATAAAAGGTCAACTCTTCAAAAAGATATAATAATCCCAAATATTTATGTTCCAAATAATTGAGCTTCAAAATACATAAACCAAGAACTAACAGAACTGCAAGGAAAAACAGACAATAATTTATAATCAATACTCAATAAGAGAAAATCACTAAAGATATTAGAGGGCAACTTGACCCAATTGACATTTATAAAACATCCCACCCAACACTACAGAATATACATTGTTTTCAAGTGCACATGAAATACTTATCAAGAAAGACCATATTCTGGGCCATAGAAAAAGTCTCAAAACACTTAAGAGGATTCAAGTCATATAATGTATGTTCTCTGACCACAGTGGAATTAAAGTAGAAACCATAAAAACACAAATATTACCTGGAAAATCTCCAAATACTTGTTAACTAAATCACACACTTATAAAATAACCTATGGGTTCAAAGAAGAAAGCAAAATGAAAATTATGAAGTTTTTTGAACTGAATGAAATGCAAACACAACACATCAAAAAGCAGTACACAGAGGGAAATTTAGAGTACTAAGCATCTCTTTTAGTAAAGAAAATAGGCCTCAAGTCAATGACCTCAGTTTCTACCTTAAAAACCAGAAAAAGCAAATTTAAACCAAAGTAAGTGGAAGAAAAGAAATAAGAGATTGGAGAGTATAATAAGTGAAATGAACAACAGAAAAACAGATAAAAATAAATCAAAAGCAGATTCTTCAAGAATATCAATATATTTGATAAACCTTTAGCTTAATCAAAAGAAATGACCAGTATCAGGAATGAGAGAGGTGACCTCACTACAGATACTACTGCTATTAAAAAGATAATAGGGATCATTACAAACAACATTTTGGCAATAAATTTGATAAGTTAAATTAAATGAACAATTTTCCTGAAAGACACAAACTTCCAAAGCTCACTCAAAAAGTCTCTATATTTTCAAAGAAACTGAATTTCTAGTTAAAAATTTTCCCTCGAAGAAAATTCCAGTCCGCGATGGTTGGTTTCGTGAAATTTACTGAATATTTAAAGAAGAAACAATACCAGTTATGCACAAATTCTTCTAGAAAATTGAAAAGGAGGAGGGAATTGTAACAATCTAATTCTATGAGGCCAATATTAAAGAGATATTATACAGATATTATACAATATTAAAACCAGACAAAAAGCCACTAGAAGGAAAGAAACCTCCAGACCAACATCCCTCATAACATAAATGCAAAAATTACAAACAAAATTTTAGACCAAAGACACTACAAAGAGAGAAAATTATAGGCCAATATCCCTGATGAACACAGACGTAATAATCCTCAACAAAATACTAGCAAACTGAATTCAACAATATATTAAAAAGGTTATTCACCATGATCACGTAAGATGTATTCTAGGGATGCGAGGGTGGCTCAATATTTGCAAGTCAATCAATATGATACCTTACATTAACAAGAGAAAGGATAAAAACCACATTATCATCTCAATAGATGCAGAAAAAGCATTTGACAAAATACCACATCCATTCCTGATAAAAACCCTCAACAAAGTGGATTAGAGGGAACATAACTCAACATAATAAAGGCCATATTTGAAAAACCCACAGCTAACATCATACTCAATGGGGAAAAACTAAGAGCTTTTCCCCCAAGATCATAAGCAAGACAAGGATGTCCACTCTCACCACTTTTATTCAACATAATATTGGGCGTCCTAGCTGCAGCTATTAGATAAGAAAAAGAAATAGCAGGCATCCAGGGCGCCTGGGTGGCTCAGTTGGTTAAGCGACTGCCTTCGGCTCAGGTCATGATCCCAGGGTCCTGGGATCGAGTCCCGCATCGGGCTCCCTGCTCTGCGGGGAGCCTGCTTCTTCCTCTCCCACTCCCCCTGCTTGTGTTCCCTCTCTCGCTGTGTCTCTCTCTGTCAAATAAATAAATAAAATCTTAAAAAAGAAAAAAAAGAAATAGCAGGCATCCAAATTGGTAAGGAAGAAGTAAAACTTTCACTATTTGCAGATGACATGATACTATATATAGAAAACCCTAAAGACTCCACAAAAAAAAAAAAAAAAAAAACCCCCAATATTAAAACTGATAAATGGATTCAGTAAAGTCAAGGAAACAAAATTAATATACAGAAATCTGTTGCATTTCTGTACACTAATAATGAAGTAGCAGAAAAAGAAATTAAGAAAACAATCCATTTACAATTGTACCAAAAAGAACAGGATACCTAGGAATAAATTTAATGAAGGAGTTGAAAGACCTATACTCTGCAAACTATAAAACACTGATGAAAAGATATTAAAGTCAACACAAGCAAATGAGAAGTTATTCCATGCTCATGAACTAGACGAATATTACTAAAATGTCCATAGTACCCAAAGCAATCACAGATTCAATATAATCCATATCAAAATATCAACAGCATTTTGTCACAGAACTAGAAAAAATAATACCAAAATTTGTATGGAACGACAAAAGACCCCAAATAGCCAAAGCAATCTTGAGAAAGCAGCACAAAGATGAAGGTATCAGAATTCCAGATTTCAAACTACACTACAAAATTACGGTAATCAAAACAATATGGCAGTGGCACAAAAACAAACACAAAGATCAACAGAACAGAATAGAGAGCCCAGAAATAAACCTATGATTATAGGGTCAATTAACCTATGCCAGAGGAGGCAAGAATATACAATGGGAAAAGACTTTTTTCAATAAATAATGTTGGGAAAACTGGACCACTACATGCAACTGGGTCACTTTCTTACACCATACAAAAAAAATAAACTCAAAATGGATTAAAGAACTAAATATGAAACCATAAAACTCCTAGAAGAAAACATAGGTAGTAATTTCTTTGACACCAGCCTTAGCAACATTTTTTCCCTGAGGCAAGGGAAACAAAAGCAAAAATAAACTATTGGGACTACATCAAAATTTTGCTTTTTGCACAGCAAAAGAAACCAACAGAACAAGGCAACTTACTTAATGGGAGATATTTGGAGTGGAGACTCTTTGGGGGGTATTTTTGCAATATGCTGAGCCTTCAAGTTCCACATTCCTTTTGATTCAGACCTTCCTTCCGATTCAGAAAGTATTCATTATCATACTATACTATGGCATGGTAGTATAGTACTATACTATACTGCCATCCATCTTTATTATCATCATCCTTATTACCTTTTTAAAATTCTTCAGGGTGCCATTTAAAATACACACAAAAAGTAAGACTGTTGAATCACAGACCTGTACCTCTGAAACAAATAATACATTATATGTTAAAAAAAAAAAAAGAAGAAGAAGAAGAAGATAGCAGGAGGGGAAGAATGAAGGGGGGGAAATCAGAGGGGGAGACGAACCATGAGAGACTATGGATTCTGAAAAACAAACTGAGGGTTCTAGAGGGGAGGGGGGTGGGGGATGGGTTGGCCTGGTGATGGGTATTAAAGAGAGCACGTTCTTCATGGAGCACTGGGTGTTATACGCAAACAATGAATCATGGAACACTACATCAAAAACTAATGATGTAATGTACGGTGATTAACATAACATAATAAAAAAATCATAAAATAAAATACACACAAAAAGTAAAATCCCTAAGTAAATTAGGATATATTTTTACAATAATGCTATTACAATGTTTCTTAAATTATTTAAAATATAAAAATTGCTTATCATATATTTTTGTATGAAAGCGGCTGGTTATGGAGAGGTATGGTTCAATACTTTCCCCCATATATGCATGAGAAAAGCTACCAAATATTAAAAGGGGCTATTTTTTATCTTTTTTTTTAAAGATTTATTTATTTTAGAGAGAAAGTGTGCACGAGTGTGTGTGAGCAGGGGGGCGAAAGGGAGAGAAAATCTCAAGCAGACTCCCCACTGAGCACAGAGCCTGATGCAGGGCTCAATCCCACGACTCCGAGACCATGACCTGAGCCGAAATCAAGAGTCAGATATTCAACCGACTGAGCCACTGAGGCACTTCTAAAAGGGGCTATTTCTGAGTGGGGTATTAAATTACTGTTTACTTTCCTTTTTATGTTTGTGGATATATGACTAAGTTTCCCTAATGAACAAATACTATCTTTGCCATCAGAAAAAAAAAAAAAAAAAGACAAGTCTTTATATTATTGCTCTAGAATGCTACATGAGATAAGGAGTGCCATTAAAATAATTTTACCTATACCCCCAATATTTTGGCCTTTAAAGTAGAAAATTTGCTCAAATAGAGTCTAATGTCTTCTTCTGCCACTGTTGTATTTAACTCTACTGTAATTATGAGAAGTGAATGAATTATGTAATAAATGCACCTAATGCTTACTAAAGCAAACTTATGAATAATCATAATCTTGCATCTTCTGATTGGGCTGGAAATAAAAGTGCATTATATAAATGTGCTAGAGGAAAAGTGGCATAAAAAGTCACATAAGCTCTAACAGTATCTTTCAAATATCACACGAGCAAAGTCAATATGCATCTTTACTCAAGGCACCATGATACAGGACTAGCAGTCAGTATATACAATTTCTGATAATTATAACCTGACTTTTCTCACTGGAATGCTGAAAGGTATTTTAAGTAGAAAAATCTACCTGAAAGGAAAAAATGTTAACTAATGCAAACAGTGAATGCCATCAATTATAGCAAGATTTAATACAATATGCTTTATAAATCACTCATATGAATACTTTTGATTTCAGTTAATATGTCATTTTTTAAGAGTTGATTAAAAATGAAAATTAGGTGAATTGGTTACTTGAGAAGTAACAGCTTGATGGTTCTGGAAATGGAAATCTCCCATTTATTCCCTTGTCTTTGTTATGGTACCTTGCCTTCAAAATAAATTTAGATAAAGAACCTTACAGAATATATAAAAATCATTGGCTCCATGCTCAATGAGCTTATTAACATTAACCACGGTGTGAGTATGTGTTTAAGTGCATGCTCTTTTGTGTGTATATGGGCACCAACCAGACCTGCAATGTAGCCATTCACCTAGATTATTATTTCTAGGGAACCATTTCCTAGAGAAGAAACATGTCATACATCACCTGCCTGATACATTGTCATTCAGATAAATGCCATAATAATAAGTGGCCAGGAGAAACTAAAATACAAAAATATTTTAAAAGGTAATAAAGTTTTGGGTGCCTTACCATTGATAATTTGTAACAGGCTCTTCTTTGTATGTTGAAGATAATGTGATTGGGCAGCTGCTCATCCCACAGGCCTTCCTCTAGTTTTGATTCTACTGTGACTTTTGATTTTAAAGTATTGCACAGTGACTCTCGCACACGTTCTAAGTTTGAGGCTAGACCTGGAGTGGGTAAATCCACAGGTGAGAGTTTTACCGACACTAACTCTTCTGCACTGAGTGCTTACTATGTGCGGGACCTACCAGGTAATTCACACATACCTCTTAGCCTCACCTGAGGATCAGCAGTGGTTATCTTTCAAGTCAAGAAACAGGCTCAAAGAAATGAAGCAACACGTGCAAGGTCACTAGGATGAGCCAAAATTAATGTCCTCAGGTGTGTGTCTGATTCCTAAATTCATATACATGTTCCTGCTCTCCCACATGCAGATTCTCCCTTCCCCTCCATCCTTCCTCCCTTTTTTCCTTCTCTGATGCACACATGAACACACATACAAGTGTGCATCAAGTCAATGGAAATACACACAGAACTTTTTTGTGCTGGATACTAGAATAGAAGGAAAATCAGGGAAACACAGAATGGGAACAACGGGGGGAAACGGGGAAAAGTGGTTTAGTGAAGCTGGGAAAGGAGTGAACCTGGGGAATAAAAGAATTCAGGGAGAAATGACAGTCATCTTCGACACATGGAGAGAAGCTACTTGGGAGGACTGGAGGGACCCTCTGTGGCTCCAGCAGGCAGCATTAAGACCAGTGAGGGAAACAAGTGATAAGGGGGCAAATTTCACCTGGATACAAGGAAGAACTTCCTCATGACTATGGATATTCAACTGTGGAACCTACTCCATAGCATGCTATGGGATATATTAAATTCTGTCACCAAAAAAGTTGAGGGAGAAGCTGACTGAAGCTTTGGTTTTCCACCCTAAGAATACAAACAGTACACCTTAGGAACATGGCAGTGAAGGGCTGAGAAAGGTGGTATAACCCCAGACAACATATAAGTGAAAAAGCCACCTTCTTTTATGTATTAAGGAAATGAAACCAGTCATGATACAGAGGAGGA
This sequence comes from Mirounga leonina, assembly GCF_011800145.1. Classification (NCBI taxonomy): domain Eukaryota; kingdom Metazoa; phylum Chordata; class Mammalia; order Carnivora; family Phocidae; genus Mirounga; species Mirounga leonina. Next base: position 1,328,974 of record NW_023270734.1, on the reverse strand, counting down.
AAAAAAGGAACTCCTTGAGCGAACTCATACTTGAGAAGTATTCAACACTGCTCTTGTCCTTTATATACTCAGGTACTGTTTGAAAAAATTTAATGCACTTGAGAATGAATTTTCCTAGCTTGTTTTAAGTAATTTCATGTGTCTATTATATTTCACTATTTTTTTTTTTTACTTTTCAGATCAATTTTATTGAGATATAATTTACATACAACAAACATACACACAAACATACACCCCAGTGTAGTAATCACATTCTTTATTCATATTAGGGGCCCAGCTGGCAGGACAGAGTGCCCCTTCCAGGGCTAGCTAATCCTGAAGACAGCAAACAACTCCCCTGTGAACACTCGTTTCATATGCAAACAAACCAATCAGAGTCCATATCCCCAACCACCTCCATTATCTTAATGTCACACAACTTGCCAATATTTTCCCTGGCCTAAATCACGCCAGGGCCAGGTACCAGACAACGAGGACCACCCTACAGCCTGGAGCAGCTGAAATCATTCAAACTAGCCAATCCTAAACTGTTTCTGTGGCCTTGCCTTGCCTCTCCCAGGAAGACCACAATAAAGGCTCTCGGCCATGCTTTCCCATAGCTCTTTCTGCCTCCTGACCAACCCTGGAACTTCCCAATGTGTGCCCTCTCCTCTTAGGAACAGTAAGAGATAAATTCCTTTTTCAAAGGTAGTTTTCCCTGTGTCTTTCACCCTACCACACCTGAAACAAATCCCAGATATATTTTAAGAAAAAATAAAATGTGAATATCACTTTGGAAAGTTTCCTCATTACCTGAAAAAGTTCCCTTGTGCTCTTTATAGTCAATCTCCACCCCTCATCACGGGACCCCAGCAATCACTGATGCTTTCTGTCACTATACCTTAGCTTTGCCTGTTCTAGGATTTCATATCACTTCATATCGATCAAACAGTACGAATTCTCTTCTTATATGCATCTAATCATTCCTTTCTCTTGTTGAATGGTATTCTGTCCTATGACTATAACACAAATAACACAATTTGTTTATCCATGCACCCACTGATGGGCATTTTCCTTGTTGACGGTTTGGGGTTATCATGAAAAACAGTGCTACAAATATTTGTGTCCAACTCTTTGTGTAGATAAATGTGTTCACATCTCTTGGGTGAAAGCCTAGGAGTGGAATTTAGTCGAGGGTGGTATATTAACTGTATGTTTATAAGTAATTAATTGCTTGTTTTCCAAAGTGCTTGTACTATATTCCATTAATTTAAAAAACTACCTCCTCTAGGCAATGACTGAATTCATGTTTTTTGAGATCTTTATATAAATAAGAGGACCTGAATCCCTTACATTCAATTTTGTTAAAATAATATAAGCTTCTAGAACATAAATTCTGACTAATAGTAGTATTCATCATTCACTCAATTGTAATAAATGCTTATTCCTATCTCTGTCCTATTTAAGAAACAAATAATATAATGCTCAAATTGGTACTAAAGGATTAGAAAAGCTGAAAGACAATCTATAAATTTTGATCACTTAGAAAATTCTTAGTGCTTCATTAATATAATGTATTAATATTTGACAATCTCCTTCCTTCCCTAAATGACTGCATACTGCTAATGAGTTCAGTAAGAAAGCCCCTCTTTAAATTCAGATATTTCTGAATGTCAGCCCTTGAGAGAGTAAAGTGCTTTACAGAGTCATCCTGGGGGACTAATTTGTTTAAGACCCTTCAAAGCAACTTCTTTTCTACTTAGAGTTGGGGAAATTTTAGAAGTACATAGTCCTATTTCCCCTAATTTTTTAGATGTGTTGTTAAGTTGGTCTCACCAGATGCTCACTACTGTTCTCCAAACCAAAAAACCCTAAAAGACTAGACTGACCCTTAATTTTCAGGACCACATTCCAGCCCAATCTCAATGAGTTAAATGTAATGTAAGAAGGATCAGCAAACTCAGTAAGAAGATACACGTTTTTAACTAAAACTTCTTACTGTGTGGCCCTGGAGAAGTCATTTTATCTTTTTTTCTGTTTCAGTTTCCCCAAATTAGGAAGGGAGAGATAATAATATGTAATTGGTTTGACTAATTAAAAGGCATTAAACTAGTCTTACGTGTTGAAAATACATTGTAAAAAAAATACTATTCAAAAAAGGTTATGTTTTATATGTTAACAAAGTTCTCCAGGATTCTTCCAAAAGTAAAGAAATATTTATTATTATCTTTGGCATTTCCAAGGGAAAAAAAGGGAATATAGTAGAACATACCTAGAAACACAAACAATGTTATTTCCAACTGTAAGATCTAATCATTTGCCCTCATACAGTGCACGTACATACAGATACTCGGGTTCCTTACCATGTGCTGTATGTACAAGTGAACAAGGCAAGATGTTTGGGAGGGCATTTTTCTGTCTCAGTCAAAATCTGTTCAGGAAAATATGTTCTAGCCTGAGGCCTTCTTTTCTTTTCCCTTCACAGGATTTCTATATAATTTCTTCCAAGTCCTGTGGCTCTAAGTACAATTCTACATTTATATTTCTAGTTCCCAGGTTCCAGGGCGAGATGTTCTCTGCTTACTACATATTTCCACTTGGCTACCTGCAGACTAAATGTAGCTCCTGCTTCCTCTGAAAGGGTTTTTCAAAATTATCGCCGCTCCTCCAAACCCATTACTGCCTTAGGTCAGGTCTTGCTGCTATTACAATAGCCTCAATTCTCTGCCTGCCTCCCGGCTTCCATCTTTCCAAGTATTCTTTGTGAAACAGCCAGAACTCTCTTTCCCTTTTTCCTTTTTAATGAAAACATTTTTTATTTTATTTAGATTTGCTGAGGTATAACTGACAGATAAAACTGTACATACAGTGTATACAACATGATGATGTGACATATGTATACTTTCTGAAATGGTTACCACAATCAGGGTAATTACCATATCGCACCATCTCACATAGCTACGTGTGTGTGTGCGTGCACTCTGAGGACACTTAAGTTCTCCCTTTTAGCAAATTTCGAGGAAACAACACAGTATTACTAACTATAGTTGCCATGTTGTACGTTAGATCCCCAGAGACAAGCACTTTAAATTCTCAGAGCTGATTCTTCTGGTGTTTATATCTCCGTATCTGTGGGTAACATGCTTATGATCCTACTTCTCGATTGGTCACTTTTAGGCAGTATCTACTGTGGTTCCACTGTGGAGAATGAAGAGCTATCTGTATTTTTCTCTCCCCATCAACAAAAATCCTGCTTAATCATTTTTCTGAGTATAGAATTCCAGGTTGAAATTTAAAGGCGTTGTTCCACGGTCTTCCGGTTTCCAATGTTGGTGTTAACAAATCTAAAGTTATTTGTGGTCCTTTGTATGCAGTCTGTTTTCATTTTTTCTTTATGGAAACAATGTTTGGAAATTTCACAGTTTTGTATCTCAGCATATTTTCATCCATTTGCCAAGTGTTTGGTGGGCCTTTTCAACCTGGAAACTCTCACATTCAGATCCTGGATTATTCAATTTTTTTTTGTTTTGTTTTTTAGAGTTCCTAATTTACTTTTCTCTGCTTTTTCCCCCTTGAACTCTTTATTATTCAGATGTCCACCCTCCCTGGACAGTGACATTTAGTTACACCCTTTCCCCCTCTTCCTATGTCTTCTCTCTTTTACTTTTCCTCTTTCTGGAAAAATGTATCTTCCAGTGTTTCAACTGAGTTCCAACTGTCATCTTTACCCAGTGGTCCATGAATGGTCTTTTTTTTTTTTTTTTAAGTAATCTCTATACCCAATGTGGAGCTTCAACTTACAACCCCAAGATCAGGGGTCCCATGCTCCAGGGACTGAGTCAGCCAGGCACCCCGATGAATGGTCTTTTTAATGCAAATCTAATCATGCTTTTCCTGGGCCTCAGGTCCTTCGGTGGCTCCCTGTTGTCCACAAGGTAAAGTCCGACCTCTTCTGCACAGCACATGAGGCCTTCCACACACTGGCCTGTGGGGTCATCAATGCTACATTATTAAGAGCTGCATCTCCAAGGCAACCAAATATGTCCACCCATACGCCTCCACAATTCTTCATGGAAAGGCCTTCTCTCCCCTGTCTTGCCACATAATTCCTACTTACCTTCCTCTGCAAAGTCCACCTGGCCAATGTGAGGCATTTTTACTGATCTGTCCATTATCTTCCAACACACTTTGGCTCTCTCTTAGCATGTAGCATCTGTTTAAATCCATCTGTTTCCCCCTTAATTTGGTGAGTTTCTTGATGGTGGGACAATGTCATATTTATCAGAACCTAGAGGTGACTGTTCTATAATAAGGTTTAGTAAATGTTTATTGAATGAATAAAAGTCACTAGTCCTATAAAAACAACAGTGCTAGAAATTATTTAACAATACGTGCACAGTTCCACCTAATGCTTTTCATACCATTTAAATCTTTTAGTTTGCAATAGTAAGTTCCTAAAATTCTGAGTAACTTTTTCATGAATAGTGATTTTTAAATCTGAAGCAATGTCTTTTTAATTTTGCCACTATTACACTTTTCCATAACCTAAAGTGACAGATAATTGACTAAGTTAATTTTTCAGTAGTAAATTTCCTTTGATCATGACAGATCGCCTGGTTGTGTTTTTAGAAGGACTGAAGCACTCCTAAAATGACTTAAAAATTATCTTACGTAACCATAAAAAAAATGTCCTACTTTCAGTTTCTCTAGTACCAGGCTTGAGGCTTTTCAGATAGATCCACACTGTTTTAAGTGTCATCACCTACCCATAAAAAGTCCTAGGAAACAATGATTCCCAGCATTATATGTAAGTGCAATACGCTGATGCTGCAGCTTTTCTGTTAAAAGGCCTTAGTGCTTTTTAGTCCCATTTAAAAACACTCAAGTTTTGGCACGTTTTAACAAATAGGCATCCTTTCCTTTCTTATTTATTTAAATGTAAGAGACACAGATGTAAGAAAAACATTTGGGTGTTTCTACACCAACCAGAGCATCCTTGGAATTTCCCACCTGGATTCTCAATGCTCAAAGAATGAAGCTGTTCAGGCCAGTGAGGGTACCATTACAATGAAGATGAAAGCAATGCGAAAAAGAATTGCACCACTTGGTAATAAATGACACTCATCAGTAAAAGAAATGCATAAAATAAAGATGCTGTCATTTACGCATTCACAATATAGATGCATCTTGTGAATCTGTTCATTATTTCACTCCCTTGGATCGTTCTGGCTGGTGGTGTTTCAATCAGTTTAGATTTAATTCATTACTTTGAAATAATCACATCTCCACCATTCTTGCTCTTCTCCTGTCTACATTCAGTGATGCAATCCTCTTTAAGCGAAGAGAGGTTTACAGCCAACTGGTATAATTTCAAGATCATTTTGGATCCCTCACGTTCTTTTTCTCTCCTAAATCTTACTGCTGCCAAGCACCGTGGCGTTCTGGTTTCATCACCACAGACCAGCTGATGTGCTTTCAAAAGACTCTGGTTCTACCTGCTGCGTCTCTTCTTTTCTCCCTTCCTCGCAGCACCACCAGTAGCGGCCATTTCTCTCTCAGCCCTACTCCCATCTTTAACTTTTTCTTCCTCCTCTACAGTGTCTGCATTAAATTAAAATCCCATCAATTAGCTTTACAATGACCGTTTCAATTAAAGAAGAAACCCCACGTCACTGCTCTATTTCCTGCTAATTTCATCCATATTTTTTATGTTCTTGTGGGTGTGTGAGCTGCTGCTTTACAGATGATTCTGTGATTTTTCTCCCTCTTTTCAAATAATTCAAACTTTCACCTTTTCCCTGGAGCACTCTAGTCACAGATTTACCTTTTCAGCATCAGCTAAATTTTTGTTATTCTATGCCCCTGATGGCATTTGTCTAATACTTAGGTTATCATAAAATGATTATCTGCCACACAGAAGAAGCTACACAGAAACGAACAAGCCTCCCTCTCATTCTATAAACCCGATTCCCTCCTCAGAGGCAACAGCTCTTAGCACCAATGTGGGTCTCCTTTCAGAAACAGTCTGTAGGTATATAAGACTTTCTCCTCTCCCCAAATCAGAGCAGATATTACACACTACTCTTTTCTCATTTAATATATTTAATATATTTTCGAGAGCTTTCTGTATCAGCACTTATGGATCCTCTTCATTCCTTTTATATTTTTTAAAGATTCAGCTTTTTAAAGATTTTATTTATTCATTCGAGAGAGAGAGAGAGCAGGGAGAGGAGCAGAGGGAGAGGGACAAGCAGACTCCATGTTGAGCATGGAGCCAGATGCAGGGCTCAATTCTGTGACCCTGAGATCATGACCTGAGCTGAAATCAAGAGTTGGACGCTCAACTGACTGAGTCACCCAGGCACCCCCTCTTCATTCCTTTTAAAGGCTGTATAGTATTTCATTGCATAGACCCACAACTTCTTAACCATCCACCCACTGACTAACAATGAGATTGTTCTCAATCTTTTGCTCTCACAAAGCTGCAGTGTGCATTCTTACACCTGTATCTTCGCAAGTCCATCTGCGGGATGAAAGCACAGTAAGGAATTTCTTAGGTTGATTTAAAATTTTTATGGATATTACCAAATTGTCACACAAAGAAGTTATACTGATTTACGCAACAACATACGAAAATGCCTCTAAAGCGCTATTTGCAAAAACTGCCACAGGAATTTTTCAGTCTACTATCCAAAAGCTTCAAAGGTTCTAGCATGCCTAGATATTTTTCTCAACTCTAGTTGAATATAAAAACACTGCTCTTTGTTGAAATATACAAACACTGACAATAAAATGAAAACCAAGTTTCACATCTCAAGGATTTAGGAAGGTGATTGTTTATGGAAAATCCCTGACAGACTAGAAAAGGAAAAAAGAGTCAGTTGTAATAGAAAGTGCTGCTGCCCAGCATCACCCAAAGGAAGTGGGTATTAATGTCATGGACCATCGCCCATTAGTTGGTATCTTGCTATGAAATGAAAAGACAAAGTGATTTCCTAATTGAAAAAGACAAACCAGATAAAATAACGGGAGGAAAAAATCCTACATATTTGAAAAACTAGCCTTTTAAAAATGTTTTTCTTTGCAAGATATTAGAGAATGCACAGGTGTAGTTTGAAGGATAATTTTATAGTGTAAAAATGTCGCTCCTTTATCTAATATGAAATGATGTTTTGACTGAGGTGCTACCCGCTGAGGATCAGGTGAACCCAATTAACCCAATTTTTACTTGTCCGTACTAAGTGGTTTATTTTAGATGTATACTACTCCCTAAATCCTTTAGGGTACAACACAGAAAACCATAAACAGGCTATAAAGGTCATGACATTAATTTTCCTGTCATTCTCATGCTTTAAATAGGCATCAGAAAACTAAAAAAAAATCTTGTCCTCTGGGAGGGAAGGCAAATCTGAAACTAATTATGGTAGTTATTATTGTAATACTATTAAATTAAACACTGTGACCCAAGCTAAATTTATCGTGGTACCTTTTGTTAGTGAATAAAACTTCCCAAATAAGATTATTGCATCCTCTCATAGAGCAAACTGATTCACCACAGGACTAGTAGAACAAAGTAACCACTGAAAAGCCTGAATTTTCACTCACTTAGAGTTAACTAAAAAGTTTAAAAAGCATACATGGATTTTTTATGCATAAAATGCTCTCTTACAAAGCTTTATTTAAAAAGTAAAAACTTTACATGGGCAGAATATTGAGCCAATAGTCATATCTGTCACAGACAGTTTATCTCCACTTGTTTTCTGTGGTCTAATACGTCTCCTATTTTGTGAACTCGGGACTCTCTCCTATTGTTATTTATTTAAACCTAAAAGAAAATAAAGTGTGGGGGGATATCTCAGTAGCTTCTTTTTCTGCTTAAATTTCCAAAACTCAAACTGCTTTAGGTGTTTGGAGGACAACATGGTCCAGAGGCAACATCTAAGCTTAAGAGTCTTCTGGGAGTTCAGGTTCCCATCTCATTACCAACAGCTGGTCTGGGCTCCAGGTGGGAGAGGAAGCTGCTTGACCTGGCAAGTGGCAAGTGTTTGCTGTGTGTGTCCTCGAGCGCCCTGAAACTGGAATGATTACCCACGCAGACTCTGTTAGGCTCTTTTAATCCTTACAAATGCTGGAGGAGAGATAAGGGCCAAGGACAGTGAATGATGAGTTTGGGTGGGTGGGAAGAAAAGCTAGGCAAGAAGAAGGACTATCAACATCTGTGTGAGACTGAAGAGCAGGGGAAAGATGAGTAAGTAGCAACCACAAAAGAAAGAAAAAGGAAGAGGGAGGGAAAAGGAACAATGGCAACATTATTTTAAAAGGAGAAATGGCATGCGAAAGGAAAAAAAAAAAATCACTTAAGTTCCAGTTTCTTTAAATATCTCAGAAGATCCAGAAAGCCATTTAAGAACTAGTTCTTCGTACACTCTCTTGCAGTTAGAAAGACACTTACAGGGGGTGCCTGGGTGGCTCAGTCGTTAAGCGTCTGCCTTCCGCTCAGGTCATGATCCCAGGGTCCTGGGATCGAGCCCCGCATCAGGCTCCCTGCTCTGTGGGAAGCCTGCTTCTCCCTCTCCCACTCCCCCTGCTTGTGTTCCCTCTCTCACTGTGTCTCTCTCTCTCAAAATACGTGAAAAAAAAAAAAAAAGACACTTACAGGACCTTTTGTGCATCGGTGAGTCTCAACAGTCTCAGTGACTACCGACTCACTGTTAAATGATTTTGCTGTTGATCAACTGCAATAGTCTACTAAAACTTAAGGTGACTAAAATTAAATACTTATTTATTTTTTTTAAGATTTATTTATTTGAGAGAGAGAGAGAGACAGAGAAAGTGAGCAGAGGGAGAGGGAGACAAGCAGGCTCCCCTGCTCAATGGGGAGCCAGACGTGGGGCTTGATCCCAGGATTCCGAGATCATGATCTGAGCCGAAATCAAGAGTCAGATGCTCAACTGACTCAGCCACCCAGGTGCCCCTATAATTAAATACTTTAATAGCATCTTTTATTTCTCTAAATTTGAAAGTCAGTTTTAAAATAAGATTTTCTAATTGTCTTTGTTTAGAAGTGTTAAGGGACCATGAGGAAGTTCACACTGGAAAGATTTGAGAAAAATCAGAATGCAGAAGGCCAACAGAGAACCATTTTCTCTTGAAAGGGTTTCTACAATGGTTTACTGTGGACATGTAGGGATTCCAATTCAAAGGATATAATTAGGAGTGTTTCCCCGATCTTTTGTTTTCACGTATTTGACCATGTTCCCAGAACCTACTGCTTTACAGTTTAGAGATCCACACCCCAAACTGCCCTTTGTACTCGAAACATGTATATTTTCACAGGAACTGATGAAATAATTTTCCTAGCTAGTGCATGGTGGCCTTGCCCAGCAGCCAACACGGAGGCAGCCATCTCTGTTTTATAATCATTTCAATGTTTCATTACATTTTGCAGTTATTATTTTAGAAAAAAAAATTAGTAGAGTCAAAAGATGAAAAGTAAATGTGATTAATATGACACCAAAAGCAGAGGCAATAAAAGTAAAAATAGGCAATTTGTACTGCATCAAAATTAGGAACTTCTGGGCATCAAAGTAAATTCAAGAGAATGAAAAGGCAGCCTACAAAACAGTAGAAAATATTCATAAATCATATATCTGATAAGGGAGTAATATCCAGAATATATAAAGAATTCCTACAACTCAACAAAAAACCTGGTTAAAAATTGGGCAAAGGACTTGAAGAGACACTTCTCCAAAGAGGATATATAAATGGTCAACAAGTATATGGAAAGGTGCTCAATATCACTTACTGTTAGAGAAATGCATGCAAATAAAACCCAATGAGATGTCACCTCACACCCACTAGGATGGCAACTATCAAAAAAAAAAAAAAAGAAAGAAAAGAACAAGTGTTGATGAGGATGTGGAGAAATTAGAGCCTTTGCACACTGTTGGTGGGAATGAAAAATGGTGCAACTGCTTTAGAAAACAGTATGGTGGTTTCTCAAAAAAAAAAATAGAATGATCATATGATCCAACAATTTCATTTCTGGATATATATCCAAAAGATATGAAAGCAAGATCTTGAAGAGATATATATACACCCATGTGCATTAGCAGCACGATTCACAATAGCCAGGAAGCAACACGAGTATCCATTGATGGATGAATAGATAAATAAAACATAGTGTACATATACAATGGAATATTATTCAGCCTTAAAAATAGAAGGAAGTTTTGACACTTGCTTCCACATGATGAACCTGGAGGACAGTATGCTAAGTGAAATAAGCCAGTCTCAAAAAGATAAATACTGTGTGATTCTACTTAAATGATATATCTAGAGTGGTGAAATTCATATAAATAGAAAGTAGAATGGTGGTTGACAAGGGCTGGAGGGATGTGGGGAGAGAGGGATTTGTTGCCTAATGGGTATAGAATTTCAGTTTTGCAAGATGACAAAAGTTACAGAGATTGGTTGCACAACAATGTGAATATACTTAACACCACTGAACTGTATAATCAGAAGTAGTTAAGATGAATTTTATGTTATATGTTTTTTTTACCACAGCTTTTAAAAAGTAAATGTGATTATACTAATATTAAGAAGAATAAGTTTTGGGGCGCCTGAGGGACTCAGTTGGTTAAGCTTCCCGCTCTTGATTTCGGTTCAGGTCATGATCTCAGTGTGGATTAAGATTCTCTCTTCCTCTGCCCCTCATCATGCCCCCCCCAACTTGTGCTCTCTATCTCTCTCTAAACAACAAAAGAATAAATCTTATAAGCAACACATATTTAGGCAAAAGTGGCAATCATTCAGGGTGTTTTATGTGGAGAAATCTTTAACCTTTATTAGAAGCATGCTGGACTTTAGCCAGGCATATACATGTTCAGTTGTGAGAAAAAAAAAATAATAAAATTAAAGAATATTTACAGAATATACATAATTTATACTAGACATATATCTGTGTCAAAGGAAATGATGCATTAAGGAATTATATAATGTTTTAGTAGTTTGCTGGTGACAGAATATCTTCTTATACAGCATTACACACTTTTGTGTATTTTTTTGAGGAACATAATTTGTACAAAAGTAAATACTGCCTATAAATGTGAAGTACTAGTCTAGGGCTCCTCAGGCCATAGGCTATGAACATTGCTACTCTGAAGACTGGATCTGGTTCATTTCTAAAGATTTTTATCTTATTTTTTATTTTTATTTGAGAGAGAGAAAAGCATGAGCAGGGAGAGGTGAGGGGGAGAGGGGGAGGGAGAAGCAGACTCCTGCTGAGCAGGGAGCCGGATGTGGGGCATGATCCTAGGATCCCGGGATCACAACCTGAGCTGAAGGCAGACTCTTAACTGACTGAGCCACCCAGGCGCCCCATGATCTGGTTCATTTCTATTTCCCCAAACACATATCACCCCATGTTCTCTGGTGAGCGTATCAGAGAGGCAGGGGGTTTCTAGGTAACATTTGTTTCTGAGGCTACCTTACTATTAGCAGCTGACAAAAGACCTAGTGTTACAGGGAAAGTGCCTCATCAATAACATCTTCTCAGCTCCAGGTTGGCTCTGGCAGGGGTGAGTCTGTCCCTCCACCTTCAAGCCACTGCCACCTCCTCCCCACTCCCCAGGCTCTGGCACTACCAAAGTTGAGTTGAGAGAATCAAGTTAACCCGAGTGGTTCTAGATTAAAATAGCCACGGGTATCTCACAGTTTAGCTGTAAACCCCTCAGTTAGCTTTGAGATTAAAGCAGTAAGGCCATTTATGCTTGGGCTCCCCAAGACTTGGGTCTGTCTTCACAACACGAGGCAGTATTCTCCCACCTGCAGGCAGGGCCTTCTCCTGGGGATACTCAGTTACAGTTGAGAGATCTAAAATGCTGGCAATGATTGTACACCTACAGATTATATCTTTTAACAATCACACTGCATGAAATCCAAAAATGAAACAACACTAATGAGGAATCTTTTCTCATTTTGGTATACAATCTCCAACACTGATATTACAAAATCAGTTGGTTGCTGCTGTAAATTCACTGAGCATTCAATTTCCCTATAAATGACTGGACGGGGAGTTAATTTTAGTCTAACTAAGTAAAGCCATATAAAAATAAAAGGATGATTTCAAAGGAGAAGGAACTGCTAAGGGCAGCAACCTCTGGAAAGAAGAGTACTGGGAGATGGGTACACTTGGGAGGGAGAATGACTTTCCATCATTGGCTCTTTTGTAAATCTTGTGAATATTTTACCTTATGGATATACTACTTAAGACAACCGTATCAAAAGAACAATGAGAAAGATGAGTAGATCTAGAGAGACAGGTGGTTCTCAATAAACACTGGCAGGGAAAAATGTCCATGAAATAATCTTAAGTGAAGCAAACTGTTGAACAGTGGGTATACTCTGATCCCATTTGTCTTAAAAAGAAAAGGTGTATTCCCACAGAAACATCAAATTGTCAACAGTTGTTGCCTTTGGGACTTTGGGTTAGTAGAACTTCCCTTTTTTCTTTGTACATTGTGTGTGTGTGTGCGTGTGTGTGTGTGCAGATATACACTGCACATATAACCACATTACCATCGTTTTTATAATAAAAACAATAAATAGCTGTCCTAAAAGAGGAAAAAACCATAGATTCCACTTTAAAAATACATATCTGTTTAAGAAAGACATATGGATATTTTTATTTTCTTTTTTTTAAGATTTATTTATTTATTTTTGAGAGAGAATGCATGTGCACAGGGTGGGGGGCGGCAGAGGGAGAGGGAGACAGAGAATCTCAAGTAGACTCCCCACTGAGCATGGAGTCTGACATGTGGCTCGATCCCAGGACCCTGAGATCATGACCTGAGGGAGTTGACACCTAACTGACTGAGCCACCCAGGTGCCCTGATATTTTGATTTTCAAGTAGTAAATTAACAAACGAAATGATAGTCTTTTTTCACTTTCTATATTTTCCTCATTCCAAATTCGGTGACCATTACCATCAATGAATTTTTTGTCAAGATCAAATGCACGAGGTTCACCAATCAACCATCTAATATCTATAACAAATAGCAATTAGTAGATTGTGCCTACATCAACAAGAGGGACATTAGATGTAATTTCTTAAAATTCTTGTGTTGATACTTTTGGCTCAACTTAAGATGATTTCAGCTTAGTAACAGACATGTAGTTCAGGACAGATTTTCAAAATCAGCACAAAACTCAAAAAAAATTTCTATAAAGAAGCAATATTCTCTGACTTCTTCCACAGTTTAGGTTCAATTAATCTATTTCCTAATGCACAATTTAATTCTCCAACACTGATCTACTTATATTGATTTAATGTCTCTGGACAGACTCAAAACTCTTCAAGGGCAGGGTCCAGGCTAGTCTTGTTCCCATTAGCCCCAAGGCCTTGGAGGGGAAGAAGTCTTCCAGAGGTATTTGATGAACAGACTTTGAAAGATATAAACCTAAATAAAAGGAGTTGTGAGATTTACAGATATTCAAGGGCAACACAGATCCTAAATAAAGATTATGTAACCAACGAACCAAAAAAGATCCACATCATAGTTAAAAATAGCACAAGGATAGAAGAAAAAGTTATTTGCCTAAACCATCGGTCTGACAAAATCAAAGCATATGTTCTCTAAGCACAATTGCCAAAAGCCTCCAGAGTTTGGCTATCTTATAAATATTAGGCTCTGAGTCACAAAGCCAAAGCCTTGAAAAAATAACCACAAGTAACTTCTGAAATGGGATTACAATACTATATAGTCTTAAGGTATGTTATCACAGAAAACTTGACCTTATTAGCAGATTCTCTCAGAATTCATTTTATTTCAAGAATCTTTTAGATTATGAGATGGCGAATATCCTTAAACACACACACACAGAGCCAGAGTTCCATTTTGACAATTCTTGAGAGAAATCCAAATCTTAAAACTCTTTACTGAATATGTACGTTCTTTGGCATGTCTATACTTATGTAATCTACTACAGTTGAATTAAGTCTACTCACGAACTATCTATCCACTTTCAGCAGAATTTTAACCAAAGTGGAAGGTTATACTTTTTCTAAATCAAATCAAAGCAAGACAAAACTTCTCTAGCCACAAGGATAACTAATTAAAGTCATAGGCTTTCTTATGCAAGCGTACATCTTTTGTCAAAGCAGGACAGTATAAAAGGCAGGAGTTCATTCATCAAATCAAGACAACTAATAACCTACAAGCCAGCCATTAGAAAATTTTTTCTGCAAAAGGCCATATTTTCGGTTTTGTGGGCCCTATGGGCTCTGTCACAACTACTCCTTCCTGCTGTTATAGCATGAAAGCAGCCACAGACCATGTAATTTAATAAATGTGGCTATGTACCAATAAAACTTTATTAATGGATATTGGAACATTATATAATTTTCATGTGTCACAAAGCATTATCTTCTTTTGATTTTTTCAATAATTTAGAAATGTAAAAACTATTCTCAGTTTGCAAGCCATACAAAAACAGGCCCAATTTGACCCATAAGCCATAGTCTACCAACTCCCGACCTAAACCAACTCTATAATAAACCTGGTTTATACCACTTGCTAGCCATGTAACCTTGTCCTTATTCCACCAAAAAAAGCCCAAACAACAAATAAAATCAACAAAAACAACAACCATAACAATTATAACATCTTAATTTGCAGTTGGGAGTTAGAGAGCTACTTTATTGGTCTAACCACAGTGGTGACAGCTAACACATATTTTGAGCTTGCTATGTTCCAAATAGTGTTCTAAACATTTTTTAAGAGATTTATTTACTTGAGAGAGATAGAGAGAGAGACAGTGCACAAACGGGAGGGACAGAAGGAGAGGGAGAGAGAGAATCTAAGCAGACTCCCCAACCGAGCACACCCAACTGGCGGCTCGATCCCAGGATCCCGAGATCATGATCTGAGCCAAAATCAAAAGTCGATGCTTAACTGACTGAGCCACCCAGGTGCCCCTAAATAGTGTTCTAAGTGTTTTAAATGTGTGCTAATTCATTTAATTCTCACCATAGTCTTGGATAGATATTTTATGATCAACATATTACAAATGAGGAACTAGGCACACAGAGGTTAAGTAATTTATCTAAGCTCACACAGCTAGTAAATGGTGAAGCTGAAGTTCAAGACAGGCCTTGTGCTCTTAACCACAAATGCCCCAACCTCAGAAATTTCCCCATTCTTTTCTTAAAGTTCCCATTTCAAATGCCAACTTTCAGAAATTAAAACGCACAGTGGAAGAAGCACATATGAAAAACAAATGACAATTTTCAGAAATTAAAACTCACAATGAAATAAGCATGTATGGAATACAGTGTAATATAGTTAATGCTGATAAGTAAAGAGCTAATCCTAAGGTTGAGCCTATACTGACAACAAGAAAAATGGAAACTTGATTCAAATGGATTCAAGCTTCAGTGTTCTCAAGGAAAAATTAGCGGCAATGGCTCGTGACTCCCTCTCGTGTGTATGTTGGCTGATGAGAACAGACATTGATGAGAATGCCCGAGAAGAGGGTTGTGAAAGGCAGGTCGTTATGATTTTCTCTAAATGACCCTTCATTCTCCTAATTTAAATTTGCCTCAAGCTTTGCTGTAAACAATAGCCTTTATAGATTTATAATGTTTCTCTTATTACTTGTACACTAGCAGTAAAATACTAATAAAAAGGGAGATGCCTTTCTTGTACAGAGTATAACTTAACTTAAATCACAAGTCATTTGTATGATCTCTTTTCTTTGCCAGGTCTTTACTTGTCAGTTGGTTCTGTGTGCTGACATTCCAAATCTGAGTGGATACCCAATAACCAACTCTTCAAGGGTCATTTGAAAAACAATTTGAGTGTACAAACTAAAATTTATTTCAGTGTAGTCTTAAATTGCCAAAGTGGCTTTTAGAAATTATAATAAAACACTACCGCTCTACATAACTGCAGAATAAAAACATCTTTGAAGAACTTGACCTTTTAAGACTTTGGCTGGCCAAAGAAATAAGAATGCTAAAACTGAATTCATTCCAATTATTCCTCACTGGAAGGTAGTTACTTGCCAGAAAATTATTTCAGTCTATTTCCATTACTTACATCAAATTGAAGAAACCTAAATGACAGATGATCTCTACAGCATTGGGGATCATCAGCAAGGCCAAGTACATGAAAATAAGACACTGAGGATGTAGACTAGGACAAAAGAGACTCCCAGAGAAAAACTCATCTGGCAAATATATAAAATTATTGGTCTAATTTTCTCAAACATTTTTTAAACTTTCCCCAAATATTTACCATCAGTAAATTGCATAGTTATATATGATGTGACTGCCTTGGTAAGAAAGAGCTATTTCTTGACAGAAAAAAAAAAATCCCTTTATAGTACTTGAAGTTGTTCATAACAAAGTATATACTGAAGGAATTTCTCTGGCTTAGCAATGGCCCTCCAACCCATTCACAGGGAAAAGTCCAACATCTTCCTCACTTCCTAGATCTAGGTTTTCACCAAAACGTGTCAATTTTATCTCCTAAAAAGCCCTTAGATATGTCCGTATCTTCTCATCTCCACTGCCAACTACCTGGTGCCAGTTGCTTTGTCATTCTCTGCAGAGACCACTGAATACTCTATTAACTGCTTCCTCTCCTGCTCCTTCTCTAACCAACAGGGCCACAGTCGTGTTTTCACAGTATCAATTAGAATGCACCATCCTAGAATGAAAACCACTGGACGCCACAGCACATCCATGAGGTCTTGCACGGGCTAGCCTCAGCCTGCTCCTCAGTTTCATCCTGCACTCTTCACCCTCACCTTCTGTATCCCAGCCACACAAGCCTTCCTTCAGTTTCTTAAACACAGTGTGGCTCTGTCGGCAGAGTCTTACACATGCTGGTTCCCCTTTCCCTGTAATGCTGCTTTTCTGCTGGCTAACTTGGACTCATCCTTCAGATCTCAAGGCAGGATCAACTCCTTAGAACTGTCTGACCTAGTCTGGTTCAGAAACTTCTATTAATAACCTCAGTGAATCCTGGACCTTTTTCCTCAGAGCACTTACCATAATTGTAATTTTACTTAGATAATGCCTGGTATCCTCAATACACAAGAAGCTCCAGAAGGCAGTGGTCATATCCCTTTGTGTTCACCTGGTACCCGAAACATCTGGCACAATAACAGAACACCTAGGAGGAGCTCAATTAGTATTTATTTACTTATATTTGTGATAAAATTCACATACCATAAAACTCACGCTTTTAAAGTGTACAATTCGGTGTTTTATAGTATATTCACAAAGTTATACAACCACCACACCATCTAATTCCAGGATATCCCATCAACCTAAAGAGAAACCTCATACCCATTAGCAGTCACCCTACCTGCTTGTCCCTGTAAATCATTAATATTTTAATCTCTATAGACTCACATATTATGAAAATTTCATGTAAGTGGAATCATACAATATGTGGCCTTTTCATGTCTAACTTCTTTCACTTGGCATACTGTTTTCAAGGTTCATCAATGTTACAGAATGTACCAGTACTTTCATTCCTTTTTGTTGCCAAATAAGAAGCATTGTATGGATATACCACTTTTGTTTAGTTATCGACTGACTGATAGACATTTGGGTTGTTTCCACTTCTTGGCCATTACGAATAATGCTGCTATGAACATTTGTGCACAAGTTTTTGTGTGGACATATTCACTTCTCTTGGGTATAAACTTCGGAATGGAACAGGTATATTATCCAAATAAGTATAGGCTGGGTCATGGGGTAACTCTATGCTTAATCTTCTGAGGAATAGCCAAACTTTTCCAAAGCAGCTGTCCATTTACATTCCCATCGGTAATATATGAGGTTTCCAATTTCCACATAATCTTACTGAATCTTTTTTTTTTTTTTTGTCCATTCTTAAAATTATGGCCATCCTAATGGGTGTGAAGTGGTATATCACTGTGGCTCTAATAACTATGATGCTGAACACCTTGTCAGGTGCTCACTGGCAATTTGTATATCTTCTTTGGCGAAATATCTATTTCTCACTTTAAAATTGGGGTTTCTTTCTTTTATTGCTCATGCTTTTCATGTCAAACTAAGAAACGATGGCCTAATCCAAAGTCATAAAGATTTCAAACTATGTTTTCCTTTCAGAGTTTTATATAGTTTCAGTTTTAGCTCTTACATTTAGACCTTTGATCCATTTTTAGTTAATTTTTGAAGACAGTGTGAGGTACGGGTCCTCTTTCATTCTCTTTCATGAGGATACCCAGTTGCTCCAGGACCACTGGGTGATAAGACTATTCTTTTCCCCACTGAAATGTCTTTACACTCTTGTTGAAAATCAATTTACCATAGATGTAAGGGTTTATTCTGGATTCTCAATCCTATTCCATTGACCTATATGTCTATCCTTTTGTCAGTACCACCCTATCTTGTTTATTGTATCTTTATAGTAAGTTTTGAAATTGAGAAGTGTGAGTTTTCCTTTTTAAGATTGGTTTGGCTATTTTGAGTCCCCTGTATTTCCATATGAATTTTAGGATCAGCACAACTTCTACAAAAAATGGCAACTGGGATTTTCATAGAGATTGCATTGAATCTGTTGATCAATCTGGGTGTATTGCCATCTTAACAATGTTAAGTCTCCAAATTTGAGGGGACTAAGAGGTACAAACTTCCAGTTATAAAATAAGTAAGTCACGGGGATAAAAAGTACAGCATAGGGAATATGGCCAATAATACTATAAGAACTTTTATGGTGACAGATGGTAACTACACTTATCGTGGTGAGCATTTCATAATTACATAATTGTCGAATCACTATGTTGTACAACTGAAGCCATATAATATTATATATCAACCATTCTTCAATTAAAAAACCATAAGATGTCTTTCAACTTATTTTGTCTTTACTTTCTAACAACGTTTTTAAACTTTAGTGTATAAGTCTTGCATTTCTTTTGTTAAACTTATTGCTAAGTATTTCTTCTTTTTGATGCTATTATAAATGCATCTTTTGTTTTCTTAATTTCACTTCTGGAGTGTTCAATGCTAGTGTACATAAATACAATTGATTTTTATACTGATCATGAATCTTTTAGCTTTGCTAAAACTTGTTTATTAATTCTAAGTTTTTTCAGCTGGTTCCTTAAGATTTTCCATATTCAAGATCATACCATCTGCAAATACAGAAAGTTTTACTTATTTTTCGATTTGGATGCCTTTTTACCCCTTTTCCTTGCCTAAATGCCCTTACTAGAAGTAGCAAGAGAACACATCCTTATGTTCGTCCTGATCTTAGGAGGAGCTTTCAATCTGTCACTGGTAAGTACGATGCGAGTTGTGGAATTTTTGTAGTTCCTGCCTATTTCTACATTGTTGAGTGTTTTCATCATAAAAGGAACATGGATTTCATCAAATGCTTTTTCTATTAAATTATGATCACATGGCTTTTCCTTATTTTATTAATGCATTACATTGATTGATTTTCATATATTAAGCCAATCTTGCATTTCTAATAAAATCATCCCATGTGCCTTTGTTTATAATCCTCTTTATAGTTACTAGATTTGGTTTGTTAGTATTTTGTTGGCAATTTTTGCATCTGTATTCATAAGGAATACTGGTCTGTAGTTTCCTTGTGTTGTCTTCGTCTGGTTTCAGCATCAGGATATACTGGCCTAATCAAATGAATTGGAAAGTATTTTCTCCTCTTCTAATTTTTAGAAGACTTTGTAAAGCATTAGTATTAATTTTTCTTTATAGCTTTGATAGAATTCACGGGTGAAGCCATCTGGGTTTGGGCTTTTTTTACTCTGTGGGAACTTTTTTATTATAATTCAATTACTTGTCAGTTCAGATTTTCTGTTTCTTGAATTAGTTTTGGTAGTTTTTGTCTTTTGGGAATTTGTCCGTTTCATCTAAGTCACCTGATAATATGTTGGCATACAATTATTTCTAGTTTTCCTTTATAGTCCTTTTTTATTTCTGTAAGATCGGTAGTAATGTACCCTCTTTCATTGCTGATCATACTAACTTGAATGTCCTCTCTCTTTTTTCTTGGTCAGTCTAAAGGTTTGTCAGTTTTATTGATCTTTTAAAGAACCAACCTTTGCCTTCATTGATTTTCTCTATTTTTTATTCTCTAATTCTTAAATTTATGCTTTAACCTTTATTTTTTTTTTCTTTGTTTGCTTTAGTTTGCTTTTCTTTTTCCAGGTTTTTAAAGTGGAAGGCTCAGTTATTGATTTGCAATCTTTTTTAAAAACATAGATATTTATAGCTACACATTTCCCTCTAAACACTGCTTTCTCAAGCTGCATCCTATAAATTTGATATGTTGTATTTTAGGTTAATTTATATCAAGGTATTTTCTAATTTCCCTTGTGATTTCTTCTTTGACCCACTGGCTATTTAGGAATGTACTGTCTAATTTCCACATATTTGTGTGTTTCCCAAATATCCTTCTGTTACTTATTTCTAATTATATTCCATTGTGGTCAGGGAACATACTTTGTATGATTTCCTTCCTTTTTACATTCCCTGAGGCTTGTTTTATAGCCTAATGGACAGATAGTCTATCCTGGAGAATGATCCATATACATTGAAAAGAATGTGTAGTCTGCTCTTGTTGAGTGGAGTGTTCTATACATGTCTTCTATACGTGTTGGAATGGAACCCACGCTGTTCTGATGTATTTAAGAGGGTGCTCATCTTTTTAAGTATACATCATTCCATTTCATATTACCCTAATGGTAAAAAGTATGCACAATAAAGTTCTCAGTTTGGATATGCTCTTAAACACATCTGTTCTAAAAAACTCTAAGGACAGCAAAGCAGGAAAAAAAGTGTAACTGTTCTATGTTTCCTAATTAATTTCATATCTATCTCATGGGTGCAAATAAAGGATTGCAAAACACCCTGTAAATAAAAAAATTAATATGGA
This sequence comes from Mirounga leonina, assembly GCF_011800145.1. Lineage (NCBI taxonomy): Eukaryota > Metazoa > Chordata > Mammalia > Carnivora > Phocidae > Mirounga > Mirounga leonina. The sequence goes on along the minus strand of NW_023270734.1, from coordinate 1,308,052 downwards.
GTGCACAGTGAAATGTGAAAATGTTACTTCAAACAATTAGTACTAAAATTTAGTTTGCCCAAGCACTTTCTAAAAGAAAGATCCTATCGTTTGATATAACCAAAATAAATTTTGTGATTAAGAAACTTCATTTATGAAACTGATACTCTGGGAATTCATATGCATTAAAGATTATTTTAAAGTAGGCCTTATAAGGCAAGTCTGAAAACTGTGACAACTACATCAATGTGCACAAATTATATAATGTTTTTATTATGTGATGTCTCAAAATGTCTAGAAAATAAAACTTGACTTTCTTCAAATTCTTAGAAAAGATAATTGAATTTTCAAACTTAGGAGAAAAACACAAAGCAACATTTGTATATCATGAAGGCCACATCTACATTTCTTGAAAAACACACACAGTATTTGGGATCTTAAGCAAAATTACAAAGATATTTGCCCTATTCTATTATATAATACAAAAGCTTACACTTCAGTGAAGGACTAAAAGATTCCTCAAAGTATAAGTACACAGATATAACTTAATGACTACTAAATTAAAGTTACAAATCCAAAGATATGCTTAACTTTTGATTCTGATTATTATGTAATGAACACTCAGCACCTCACACTTACTATCCATGAGTTGCTACTAAATCATTGCCATCTTTATCTTTACTTGGTAACAGAAAAATCAGACTCCAAAAGTACATAAAAATCTTTAATTGAGAGCTCATGGTTCTGCACTGACATTTTATATTAAAAAAAAAAAAATAGAACCCAAAGTCCAAACCTAATACTTGAAATGATAAAGGTCGCAAAATAACTTTTCCTTTAATTTTCTTTTCCTACTCCTTATTTCTACTCACTCTTCTTCACTTTCACCCGGCATCTAGCCTTACATCACATATCCTCTTATTGAAAGTAATAAAAACACTTTTCTTCCTTTTTAAAAAAAGATTTTATTTATTTATTTATTTATTTATTTATTTATTTATTTATTTATTTTAGAGACAGAGAGAGAGAGCACAGCAGGATGGGCAGAGGGGGAAGGAAAGGGAGAGAGAGAATCTTAAGCAGGCTCCGCACTGAGCATGGAGACCAACATGGGCTCCATCCCATGATCCTGAGATCATGACCTAAGCTGAAACCAAGAGTCGAATGCTTAACCAACTGCACAACCCAGGAGTCCCCCAAACACTTTTCTTAATACTGCATGTTGAATCATTTTCAAACTTGTAGGAGGTAGTGTTAATGATACGAGGGTGCTTTCCATCCCAAATTAATAACACTGACTGTATGATCTAACAAGTGAAAAAAAATTAAGTACGGCAAAGGTATTTTTTTTTTTTTTAAAGATTTTATTTATTTATTTGACAGAGAGAGAGACAGCGAGAGAGGGAACACAAGCAGGGGGAGTGGGAAAGGGAGAAGCAGGCTTCCCGCCAAGCAGGGAGCCGACGCGGGGCTCGATCCCAGGACCCTGGGATCATGACCTGAGCTGACGGCAGACGCTTAACGACTGAGCCACCCAGGCGCCCCAAATACGGCAAAGGTATTATAGAAGGAGCTGTGGCTTATGCAGTCACAGTAACCATCACAGACCACAGGCCTGATTCTAATAATATATTTGCCATGCTGTTACATCATGCCTTCTTCCAATTTTGACAGCCACAGCACAATACATCCACACAACTATGGTGCATATAAAAGGCAGTGATAACAACAGGGATGCAAAGAGATTTTTGAAACTGTCTTCATGACCAAAATAAAGGTAATGGCAGGCACACCTATTCTTATTCACAGTGTGCCTGGCTGGATCTTCTTTCACATTAGTTCTTGAGGCTCCATAGGTTCAACTAAGCAAGGTCCTGAAACGCTCTGTATTCTCCCCATGCCTGGGACACACTGGATGCAGAAAGACTGAAGGCCTTCCTAGGACATGCTTACCAGGAGCAAGAGTGGGAAAGAAGACTCAGCTGAAGCTACAGGCACAGGAAAGAGGAAAGGTCATATTTAAAGTGGTTACAGATAGCAGGCAGCATGAATCTCTAGAGAGAAAGATGAAGAACATTAGTGTTAATGAAGGCAAGAGCTGATGGGTGCTTAGGAAGAGACAAGAGGACTATGCTTCAGCAAATGCCCAGATTCCTCTAGTTCTCCAGTAGGCATCTAGAAGAGTCTGGTAATGTCCAAACATCCTTTTCTGCCCATTCAAGAAAAAGCCTCCTACAAACACAGGTGGGAAAAGAGGCAAAAATACAGTAGCAAGCACTTCCAAATCTGATCAGACTGCAAAGAAAAAAAAAATCTATTCAGTATGAAAAACTCTCAGCAGGGGTTTGGTAGCATGTTGGATGGAAAATCATACCTTAAAAAGGAAGCAGAGATTAACTTTATCTTTTAGTAACTAATACAGCACTCCTCTTTGAAAATCATTGGTTTAAACAAAGTCTTTAGTTGAGCTTTTATAAAATATAGTTAGCTCTACAGAAACACATTATCCTTTCACCCAGAGTATTCTTGATAAAAATGATAAAATATATATAATTTTAGGGGTGCCTGGATGACTCAGTCGGTTAGGTGGCCAACTCTTGGTTTCAGCTCAGGTCATAATCTCAGGGTCATGAGACAGCCCTGCATCCGGCTCCACACTCAGTACAGAGTCTGCTTGAGATTCTCTCTCACCCTCTCCCTCTGCCCCTCCCCCCACTAGTGTGCACGCTCTCTCTCTCTAATAAATAAATCTTTATATATATATAATTTTAAAGTATCTTTTAAAGAAATTTTTTGTAAACATTGTTTTTGTTAAGCAAATTCTAAATTAACAGAGTTAAAACTGAAGCTATTGTATTCAATATATCTTTCATATCAAAAATCAAAACTAAAATTTCATATATTCTAGAATTGAAAACATCCAGGGGAATCACTACAAAAAGTTTCAAAATCTTAGAGTAACATGGCTCTAGTAAATAGAAATTTTCATAATTTAAAAAATCTGAACTAAGGAACAAATACAATACATCAATTATGATTCATACTTCTCAGCTACATTACATAAATATAAAGTTTAATTGGGTAAGAGAAAGTAATTCTCTTGCGTCAAAAAGGTGGGAGTCACTGTTATTTCAAATAAGAACATTTATCTATTTAGTAAAGGTTTACAAAAAAGTCTAAAACTTTATTAAAAATCCCTGATCAAATAAAATGTGTCCCACAGTATCATTAGAGCTGCAATGTCCAGCACTTTTTTACTATTTATTTAGTGAATTCCTCTGGGTTATACACAGTGCACAGCTTGCTTAGATATATATGGGTTCTGCCTTTAAAAAGCTAGTTAAAGTCTTGCTGGTGAAAAAAGGTCTTGTAGGATAAATAAAATGTATGATAACATGTGAATCAACAGAAGATTCTTTCAATGAAAGAATTTAAATCACCACAAATGTTTTTTTCAGTTCTGAGGCATAATTGACAAAATTGAAAGATATTTAAAGTATACAAAGTAATGATTGATACATGTGTACATTGTGAAAGGATCCCCCCATCAAGTCAATTAACACATCATCACCTCATACATGTAAGTTCCACCCCCCTTTTTTGGGGAGAACATTTAAGTTCTACTCGCTCAGCAAATTTCAGAATGATACACCATAGTCACCATGTCATACATTAGATCCTCAGACTCATCTATTTTACAACTGAAAGTTTGTACCCTTTTACCAACCTCTCCCTATTTTCCAGACACCCCAACCCCTGGCAGCCACTTTTCTACTTTCAACTTTGTCTATCAGTTCAACTTTTTTTTCTTCAGATTCCACATTTGTCTTTCTCTCTCTGGCTTATTTCACTTAGCATAATGCTCTCCAGATCTATCCATCCATTTGTTGCCACAAATGACAGGATTTCCTATATGTGTATATGTATACATATATTTTCTCCAATCTTGCCAGTTTTTATAAAATGACTTATTTGTAGGACACAGAATTATCTTTTTTTCCTACTGGAAATATATCTTCAGTATACAGGTAGTAATTCATCTGGTCTTGGTATTACAAGACAGAGACAAATCCAATCTAAATGACTAAAAGGACATTAAAAACTTACCTATAACTTTAAATAATAGGTTAACTGTAACATCTAAAAAAACTTGTCAACTGATATTTTAATTACCTATCATTTTATGTGGATATATGTGAAAGCTAAAAATCAATGTAGATTTTGATGAAATACCACTCAACAATAAAAAACAAACTACTGATGCACGCAATTAGATGAATATTAAGGGAGTTATGCTAAATAAAAAAGTCACTCCCAAAAGACTATATACTCTAAGATTCCATTTATATAACATTATTGAAATGAAAAAAAATTATAGAAATACAGAACAAATTAGTGGTTGCCAGGGGTTAGGGATGGGAAGATGGGGTAGGTGAGCGTGGTTATAAAGGGGCAACATAAAGAATCCTTGTGATGGGGAACTGTTCTCTTCTTGACTATGGTAGATAAAGGAAGCTACTCAAGTGATAACAAGTTCACAGAAACTAAATATATACATATGCAAATGAGTTCAAGTAAAACTAGGGAAATCTGAATAAGACCTGAACTGTATCAATGTATCATCTGGATGGTATTCTAGATGTTGACATTTTGGGGAAAATGTGTAAAGATTACACTGGGTGCCTATTATTTCTTATAACTACATGGGAATTTAAAATCATCCCAAACTTAAAAGTTTAATAAAAAAATAGCTTCAAGGTGCTCAGAGCACATTCTCAAAGACAGTTATTGAATTGCCTATCCATGACTACAGAATTCCAGTTTCTTAAAGTAATCTTCCTCCAGTTTATCTACATTCCACTTTAGTTGGTGTCAGCCCATGAAGAAAGGCAGATTTTGGCAGACAAAGGGAGAAGTGTCTTGAGGTTGTAAAGAACTCAATAAAAACATATTAATATTTTAAAAAGTAGATCTTGAAATGTACTTGAAAGTTTGAGATCATAATGACATAAACAAGTATTTATGACCTAAAAAGATCTGCCTCCTTTGGTACTTTGAAGTATTAAAAAAAAATCACATAGAATTAAATTACAAAGCTAACACACTTGTTTATGCAGCTGGTCTTTTTTAAAACTGAGGAACTTTAAACCTACAATTCTAATAGGCTTACTGGTGACACCCCAATCCTTTGAAAAATAAATGAAATATCATAAATCATCTGACGGTTCTTAAGCTTAGATTTTTATCATCACTCAGATGCTTTAAAAATAAAAAGCAATATGAAAGGCTAGGATCTTGTTTTGTGCCTTATAAAATTTAAGACAGAAAATAAATCATACTATTAAACGTCATTTAGAACCCTAACTTCAATACTTAGGATTCAATTGGCGTAATATTCTTGGTCATTCCTATGAGAATTCATGCAAGTAGAGTAGCTTTTCTTACAAAATATTTCAGAACTCTGGCACTTCCTGTGATAAATGAAGCAATAAGGCTTTGGAATTGCAATTGGGTATATTTAAGCACTTCATATAGGCAACCAGACTGTCATCCTGCTGGATATGTAGCACTATGAATTTATTATTTGGCATCCAAAGGAATGTTTAAATACTTATAAAGAGTAAAGGGCTGGGGTAAGCCCTTTTAATTTCAAGCTACAAATTCAGGACCATATTAGAGCTACAGAGTTCAACCTTTATTTTCTGACAAGTTTATGTAATGAAAAATATTCACGGATTTTGCAGGAAATGTTGAAATGAAAAATCTATAAATACCTCAAAAACGTTTAAGATTCAACAAAAGAACAGTAAGATCTACGTGTTAGCCACAGCATCCTGAGAATTTTTATCATGGCTAAGTTTCAAGAAAATAAATTATGGGACACATTCTCCATGACCTGATTGTAAGGTACCTTTATGATTGGTCAATGATCAATTCAACTGACATTCCAATTCATAAAAGTATGCCTTCAGAAGTCCCCTGGAGTAGCATTAGGGGAGTGAGGTCAAAGCTGGACCTATATAAGACTGTCATCATTTCAGATCTCAGTGGTTTTTAAATTCATTTTTAAGATACAGCTACCAAAGTGGTAGCCTCCAAATAAGGGTTTAACTAATGTCACATTCCTATCAGGCTGTGCACAGGCATTTGATACACATTTTAATAAATGGTTAACTTCTGAAATTTTGCATATCATTGCTAATGAAAAATTCCTTAATTTTAAAATGTATCTTTTTTTCTCATGAAATTATCAAATATTCAATATATCAAAGAATATTTTAACATGTGTAAGTTATAAAGAAAAATAATAAACACTCTTCCCACTAGCCATTTTAGGTAATAAAACCTTACTAGTAACTTTGAAGTTGCCTTTATGTGCTTTTTCATTCCAATTCCAATCCTCCTTGCCATGCCTTCTTCCCCTACACTGAATTTGTTTTCTTTGCTTTCCTTTATAAGAAACGTATCCCTAATCAACATAGTATGCAATTTTTCAAGATTTTGGATGAAATTATATTGGTTGGAATCATATTGGGAGTATTCTTATATGTTCATGAGATTCATCCATGATGGTATATTTGAATATAGCACAATTTATGTCTTCTCCTGTTGATGGCTCTCTCCGTTCTTTTCAGTTTTCTGGAATATTGTCATATGTTTCTCTGTGTACATCTACAAGAGTTCCTATGCCTCAACATGGAATCGTTTGGTTGGCATATGCACGAGTAATTAGATAATGACAAAATGCTTTATATGGTTGATCCAATTTACACTACCACTACCAAGGGTGAGAGAGGTCAGGATACTCCCCTTGCCTACACTTTTGCCTATCTGGTGGATATAAAATAGTATCTCCTTGCGATGTTTTTAAAGCTCTTTTTTTCTTTCTTTTGAAGTAAAATTTACATAAAATAAAATGCACGAATCTTAAGTGTACTATTCCATGAGTTTTTACAAATGCATTTATTTACCTTTGTAACCCAAACCATTACCATCACCTCAAAGAAAGTTCCTTCATAATCCTTCCCAGTCAATTCCTTCCCATTCCCTAGACAAAACTACTCTACTCTTTTCCCTCCTAAAAGTTGCTTGTACTAGAACTTCATAAAAATGTAATATTGTACTGTATGTATTCTTTTGTATAAGACTTCTTTCAGCTAGTATAAGATTCATCCACGTTGTAGGTATCAGTATTCTGTTTCAATTTATTGCTGAGTAGTATTACCTGACCCCCGAAGTCATGAACATAGTCTGATTTTTTCCCCCCAAAACCTTACAGTTGCAGCTTTTACATTTAGTAATATAATCCATCTCAAATTAACTTCTGTGCTTGGTGGAATATAGGAATTGATATTGATATATATATTTTTTTTCCCATATGGATATCCAGTTGTTCCAGCAGTATGTATTGAAAAGCTTTCCTTTCTCCTTGGGTTGCTTTGAATCTTTGTTTGAAATCAAATGACAAAATAACTGTGGGTCTATTCTGGCTTCTCTGTTCAGTTGCATTTATCTTTTTGTTGATCCTTACAGCAGCACCACACTGTTTTGGTTATTGTAATGTATGGTCATGTTATGAGGTCAAGGCCTCCAGCTATGAGTTTATGATTGTTTTGGAAATTCTCAACTTTTATATTTCCACATAACTTGTAGAATCACCTTGTCAATTTTATTTAAAAAGCCTGTGTGGGGGGAGAAAAAAAAAACCTGTGTGAATATGGTAGGGATTATGTTCAATCTATAGATCAATTTGAGGATAATTGTCCTTTAATTGAGTCTTCCAATCCATGAACAAGTCATGTCTCTTCATTTATGCACGTATTCTTTAATTTTTTCAGTAATGTTTTACTGTTTCCAATGCAGAGATTCTACAGGTCTTTTGTTTAATGTATTCTTTTTTTTTTTTTTTAAGATTTTATTTATTCATTTGAGAGAGAGAGAACACAAACAGGGAGGAAAGGCAGAGAGAGAGGGAGAAGCAGACTCCCCACTGAGCAGGGAGCCTGATGGGGGCTCAAATCCAGAACTCTGAAATCACAACCCAAGCCGAAGGCAGATGCTCAACCGACTGAACCACCCCCGCACCCTATTTAATGTATTCTTAAAAATTGTATAATTTTATTAAAAATGGGAAATAGGATTATTATTGATAATCTCAATTCAAAAATACTCATTACTTATTAGGGCTGCTCCATCATATACTCTCTCTTTGGAAATATTAAATACATCAAATTCTGAGCAATTTTGTCTAATAGTACATAGTACATTCTGTATAGTAAGACAAGAATTTCTAAAAATGGGACAAGAACTCTACAACTTGGCAGTAAAATGAAGAAGTGGATATAGTCCAAGAGCATACATGCTGGGAATAGGGTCAGAAAATTTCTTTAATCCACTCTTACTTGAAGTAAATTCTATGATGGGTCAAGAAGGGGGTTAGATATATGATGACTTCTGTCTAGAGTTGTCTAGAATCTAGATCCTTGAAGCATGGACTCTTTGTTAACTATTCCAAAGCCAACTCTTTTTTTGACTTCTGGCCCGTATAATCATGACAAAGCATTTCAAAGTACTTAGCTTTGAGTTTGAGCAGATCTAACACAGCTCTTTGGTCTCTGCTAAAGACAGGCCTGTATCCACAGGCACTTAGGTTTCCCATTTGGCCTTCTTTCTATTGCAACTTGTTTGTTTCACTTCTTCCACTTCACTATTCCCCCTTTCCCCCATTCTCTGCTTCTTCCTGGCATCACTAATTTCATTTCCATACCTTCACTGTCTGATTCTTCAGACATCTGTATTTATCAGGATCTAAGAATGAATACATCAAATTCCTCATCATCACACCAACTCTAAAAGGTATCCCTCTTGGCTTTCCTTTTATTTTTTTAATTTTGAATCCAGTTAGTTAATATAGTGTTATATTAGTTTCAGGTATACAACGTAGTAATTCAACAATTCCACACATCACCCAGTCATCATCATGATAAGTGTCCTCCTTAATCCTCATCACCTACTTAACCCATCCCCCATCCTCCTCCCCACCGGTAACCATCAGTTTGTTCTCTATAACTAAGAGTCTGTTTCTTGGTCTCTCTCTAAGATTTATTTATTTATTTGAGAGAGAGAGAGAGCATGAGTGGGAAGGGGAGAGGGAGAGGGAGAGAGAATCTCAAGCAGACTCCACGTTGAGTATGGAGCCTGATGTCGGGCTCAATCTCATGAACCTGAGATCATGATCTGAGTGAAACCAAGAGTCAGACGCTTAACCAACTGTACCACCCAGGCACCCCCTGCCCCCCGCTTTTTTCCCTTTGTTTTTTGTTTCTTAAATTTCACATGAGTAAAATCATATGGTGTTTATCTTTCTCTGAGTTATTTTGCTTAGCATTATACTCTCTACCTCCACCCATGTTGCTACAAATGGCAAGATTTCATTCCCTTTCATGGCTGAATAATATTCCATTGTACATATACTCCACATCTTCTTTATCCATTTATCTATCAGTGGACACTTGGGTTGCTTCTGTAATTTGGTTCTTGTAACCAATGCTGCTATAAATATACAGGTACATGTACCCCTTAGAATTAGTGTTTTGTATTCTTTGGGTAAATACCTACTAGTGTGATTACTGGATTGTAGGGTAGTTCTATTTTTAACTTTTTGATAAATCTCCATACTGTTCTCCACAGTGGTTACACCAGTTTGCATTCCCATCAACAATGCACAAGGGTTCCTTTTTATTCACATCTTTGCCAACACCTGTTGTTTTTTGTGTTGTTGATTTTAACCATTCTGACAGGTTTGAGGTGATATCTCACTGTAGTTTTGATTTGCATTTCCATGATGGTAAGTAATGATGAACATCCTTTCATGTACCTGTCTGTTCATGCCTTCTGCCCATTTTTTAATTGGATTATTTGGTTTTTGGGTGTTGAGCTGTATCAGTTCTTTATTATGTTTTAGATACTAACCCTTTATTGAATATGTCATTTGCAAATATCTTCTCCCATTCTGTAGGTTGCCTTTTACTTTTGGTGACTGTTCCCTTCAATGTGCAGAAGCTTTTTATTTTGATGTAGTCCCAATAGTTTATTTTGCTTTTTGTTTCCCTTGCCTCAGGAGACAGATCTAGAAAAAGATTGCTATGGCTGATGTCAAAGAATTTACTGCCTGTGTTCTCTTCTAGGATTTTTATGGTTTCAGGTCTCACATTTACATCTTCAATCCATTTTGAATTTATTTTTGTGTATGGTATAAGGAACAGGTTTTTTTGTTTGTTTGTTTTTGCATGTAGCTGTCCAGTTTTCCCAACACCATTTATTAAAGAGACTGTCCTTTTCCCACTGGACATTCTTTCCTGTTTTGTTGAAGACTAATTGACCATATAGTTGTAGGTTTATTTGTGGGTTTTCTATTCTGTTCTATTGATCTAGGTGTCTATTTTTGGCTAGTATCATACTGTTTTATTACATCTTAGTAATATAACTTAAGGTCTGGAATTATGATGCCTCCAGCTTTGCTTTTCTTCTTCAAGACTGCTTTGGCTATTTGGGGTCTTTTGTGGTTCCATACAAATTTTAGGACTGTTTGTTCTAGTTCTGACAAATGTTGTTGGTATTTTAGTAGGGATTGCATTAAATGTGTAGATTGCTTTGGGTAGTACAGACATTTTAACAATATTTGTTCTTTCACTCCATAAGCATGGAATGTCTTTCCATTTCTTTGTGTCATCTTCAATTTCTTTCATCAATGTTTTATGAGTTGTTCCAGAGTGCAGTTCTTTCACCTCTTTGGTTAGGTTTATTCCTAGCTATCTTATTATTTTGGATGAAACTGAAAATGTGATTGTTTTATTAATTTCTCTTTCTGCTGCTTCATTATTGGTGTATAGAATTTCTGAACTTTGATTTTGCGTCCTGCAGTTTTACTGAATTTGTGTATTAGTTCTAGCACTTTTTTTGTGAAGTCTTTTGGGTTTTCTATATATACTATCATGTCATCTGCAAATTGTGAATGTTTTACTTATTCCTTACCAATATGGATGCTTTTTATTTCTTTCTGCTGTCTGATTGCTGTGGCTAGGACTTCCACTACTATGTTGAATAAAAGTGGTGAGAGTAGCCATCTTTGTCTTCTTCCTGATCTTAGGGGAAAAGCTCTCAGTTTTTCCCCATTGAGGATGATGTTAAATGGGTTTTTCATATATAACCTTTATTATGTTGAAATATGTTCCCCCTAAACCTACTTTATTGAGGGTTTTTACCATGAGTGGAAGTTGTACTTTGTAAAATCCTTTGTCTGCATCTATTAAAATGATCATATGGTTTTTATCCTCTTATTGATGTGATGTATCACACTGATTGATTTGCAAATATTAGACCACCCTTACAACCCAAGAATAAATCCCATTTGATCATGGTGAATGATTTTTTTAATGTATTGTTGGATTCAGTTTGTTAGTATTTTTTGAGGATTTTTGCATCTATGTTCATCAGGGATACTGGCCCATAGTTCTCTTTTTTAGTCTTTATCCAGTTTTGGTATTAGGATAATGCTGGCCAATGGAATGAATTTGGACGTTTTCCTTTCTTTTCTATTTCTTTTTTTTGGAATAGTTTGAGAAGAATAGGTATTAGCTCTTCTTTAAATGTTTAGTAGAATTCTCCTGTGAAGGTATCTCATCCTGGACTTTTGTTTTTTTGGGAGTTTTTTGATTACTGATTCAATTTCTTTGGTGGTTAGCAGTCTGTTCAAATTTTCTATTTCTTCTTGGTTCAGTTTTGGTAGTTTATATGTTTCTAGGAATTTATCCATTTCTTCTAGGTTGTCCAATTTGTTGGCATATAGTTTTTCATAATATTCTCTTATAACTGTATTTCTGTGGTATTGGTTGTTATTTCTCCTCTCTCATTGGTGTTTTTATTTCAGTCCTTTCTCTCTTGTTCTTGGTAAGACTGGTTAGAGGTTTATCAATTTTATTGATTTTTTTCAAAGAACCAGCTCCTGGTTTTATTGATCCATTCTATTGTATTTTTTAAGTTTCTATATCATTTATTTCTCTCTAATCTTTATTATTTCCTTTTTTCTGCTGGTTTTAGGCTTTGTTTGTTGCTCTACTTCTAGCTCCAAATGTCTAAAGTTAGGTTATTTGAGATTTTTCTTGCTTCTTGAAGTAGGACTATATTGGCATAAATTTCCCTTTCAGAACTGCTTTTGCTGCATCCCAAAGGTTTTAGACCATTAGACAATGTGGGGTCTATGCACCAGGGCAGCTGGGGGCACAAGGCTGGACACAGTGCAGCAGTTGGGTACAGCATGTACCAGCAGCTGTGCACTCAGCAGCTGCGCAGGCTGTGTGCAGGGCTTTAACAAAATTTGCCCTGAGCCCAGGGCCAAGGCTAGCAGGCTTAGAATGGGTGAGTCCTCAGGAGAAATCATGGGCATGGCCCACCGCTAGCAGGTTAGGAAGCTAGTGTCTGTGCAGTGCTGCCTCCTGCAGGTGGCTCTGTTTTTGCTGGGGGATGGGGGAGGAAAATGGCACCTGCCAGCTCCCTTGTTTTTAGAGAAGTCCCCCAACATGCTCCAAAATCAGTATAAACAGATCTGTCTCCTGTTTGCCCCTGGTTTTGTGCAGGCTGCTGTCTCGTTAAGGGTGGAGACCCAGCTATCACTCACCCTCTTGGATCACCCACTAAGTCCACTGATTTTGAAGTTCCAGGCTCCAAGTCCCACTGGTTTTACAAACTCCAATTCAGCCTCTCGGGTTTTTAAAGCCAAACGCAATGGGGATTAGTCTTCCCTTTGTGAGCTCCCTGTTGTAAGAGCCCATTTCTCTGCCATATCCATGCATGCAGCTCCCTCCCTCTTGCAGGCGGCCTCTCTCCATCTTTCTAACCTTCCTAACCTTTCAGATGCAGCTTCTTCTCTATATTTAGTTGTGGAGTTTGTTCTGCCAGTCTTCAGATCACTCTCTGGTTTATTGCCTAGGATGTAGATGATATCTAGTTGCTAATGTGGAACAGGGTAATAAGCTCAGGGTTCTCCCACTCTGCTATCTTCTTGGCTTCTCTTTTTTTAAGTCTTTTCTCCATATGCTTTTCCTTAACTTTCTTCATATACTCTTCTTAGTCACATTTGTCCTCTTCCTAAAGCCTTTCTTCTGCTTTATTAAGGTTGCTACTGGCATAACCCTCTTCCTTGGTATCTTTCACAATACATTTCTACATTGGTGGTCACTGGTGAGCCAACTTCCCTTCATTAGTAAACATTATTTTCTTATTCACTTAAAGTGTTTTCATTACTTTGTTTCTGTGATTTCTTTGATTTTCTTTGCCTCATCAGTATTAGGCGGCCTTTTTGTTTTTACCACTTTTTCTTCCAGTTTCCCCCTCATCTGCCTCTCTTCCTCCTCTTCCCTTTATTATTAATACCACTGGCCAGCCTGTACTCTTCTTCTGCTTCTGGTCTCTTCCTACCTGCCTGAAGGATGGACATTTTCTCACTGAAATAAACTCTAAATTCTACTTAGTCATTGGTAAGAGACAGAGCCCTAGGCTCATTAATAATTCTTTAGTTAGTTCTTTCTACATTTTCTGAAGAAATCTTATCCATGGTGTCACAGCAAGACCACACTTTTGGGTAAAGGTAACTTACTCAAATCAAATTCTTCTTCATCATAACACATGTAGAAACAAAACACCTGTGAGCTCTTTCTTCTAATTGTTGATCTTGGGCTAAAAATCACTCCATTTTGGTGTTTTGTTTTTTTTTCTTCTAGATATCTGTAAGTTTTTCTGGATTTTTATTTCCTACATAGGCACTTTCTTCTCAAGAAGTTTCTATACCATCTTCCCCCCCCCCCCCCCCCCCCCCCGGGAGAAGCAAAATTAACAACCCTTCATCATCTATTTGGCAGGTCTATCTGCTCTGTAAATATGAATTGGCAGCCTCCAGACAATCAAACCAAAGAACCCAATTTATGGCCTCGATATTCAACACTCTGGCTGAAGTATAAGAAGCAAAGAGCACTGTTGGCTCTCTTGTAGATAAACTTATTGCAGTCTTCCATTTTTCTTATCTGTTGCTGTCAGCCATAGAAGTCAAGAATAGAAATACCAGAGTATACAGGCAGTAGAAAACATGGTTTAGACACTGATCTTTTTACAACTGAAAATATATATATATAACATACTTCTTCAGATGGCTTTTCAAAAAGGAATGTAGGATACTCATTTTTTTTTACCACAGCTCACAAACTATGTAATTTTGTTCCACATTGACAGGGGTGGTGTATTTTTTATTTTCTCACCAACCCAAACATATTCAGACTTTTTCTAACTTAAACATACAAGGTCTTTTACAGATTTGATTTGTTTTGCCTAGAAAAAAGTAAAGTAAATGTTTCTGGGCAAGATTTTTGATTAATAGCACTCATAGCACAGTTATCAGCAAAGTCGATGCCCAAGGTTCTACTTCATCATGAACTCATCTTTGGAGATTGGTATCATGTAAACTTACTGGTTCATCCTTACATTTAAGAAGTCAAACTGGCAGTAAAACAAGTATATTTATGTGTTGATTTTCTCAAACATCTTGTCTTAGATCCTTCCTATCAATGAGATTGCTGAAAAGTTGTGATTATTTCCTAGTTCTTGGAAAACCCAAAGACTTGAGAAATAGATCAGTTCTTTCTTACGTATTCTTTTCTTGAAAATCTTTTAAGTACACTCCGTTGTATGAAATCTTGCACTGAATGAAATCTGAAGCTGACATAATTTTCCTCCTTATAAATAACTCAACCTATTCACCTGGCTCCCTCCCAAAATCTTTCTTGACTTCTCAAGTCCAGCAACTTTACTATAAAAACCCAGTGACACAGTATGCCCTTCAGATCTTAGGATCTTCAGATTCTAGTTGTTTTATATTTTAGAAAAGTTTAATCTCTAAACATTAATTTTATTGCATTAGGTTGGTTGTCGTGTCTGCAATTATACATATCATGGATCTGCTCTGCCTGTCTTCTATACCAGTGGTCTATAAATTGAGGTACGTGAAGACTTTCCAAGACGTATGTTGGCACAAAGAGTTTTAAGGCAATCAAATTCCAGATCATCAACGTCCATCTTTTCTACTACTGGTCTTTCGGCAAATATACCCGTAGCTAAGGTATCAAGCCAGCCTCTTTCTCATTTCCTCCTCCCCTCCTTCACAATCACTTTTCCCACGTTACAAAAGAAATGCATACCACTCATTAATCCCAACTAGTGCATTTCCCTGGAATATAAAAACTCTCCAGGATGTCAAACCTGTAAATCCTCCCTTTAATCAAAGCAGTACAATAAGGATTTGTTCATCCCCCATCATGTATACATACAAATAACATATATATTTTATTAAGAAATGGACTGTGTGGGCCTACATTAGTATATTTTAAGTTCAGATACATAGTAGAATGAAGTAGTAATGAGGGCATTTTTACTTAAGGACCTTACATCTTCCATACCCTTATTATTGTAAAAGAATCATCTCAACTTTGGAAGACTTTAGTGAACACAAAGCAAAGAAATATTGAAGGCAGCAGTATCTTACTGTATCCAGGCAACGCATAGTAAGGCTCTGTGCCTTATCTATTTATCTATATTAGAATTAGAATTGAGCTGTGTGATGGTTGTCATGGAGACATATATTAACATATTTATTTGAGCTGAAAAATCAAGTTGGACTTTTACCCACAGAGGAAGTCTGATTTGAAAGATAAACTTGAAACTGAAGACTAGCTTTGTCAATTAGATTAAATGACAACCATTTTCCTTAAACTGAGTGATTTACATTTATAGCTGCAAGGTTTTGATAAAAAATACATTTCAGACACATGTTAAGACAAAAATTACTCTAAAAACTCACTGTATATTGGAAAATATGTATTAAAATTTGTAATGTTTCTAAACAGCCCTTCCTAAGTATTTTGGGTTA
>NW_023270734.1:1128330-1292090 GCF_011800145.1 Mirounga leonina | reverse complement strand
AAAATTTGTAATGTTTCTAAACAGCCCTTCCTAAGTATTTTGGGTTACACAAGGTATCTGTAAGCAAAAGAGTAATAAGTTTTAATAGTCTTTTGATAAATCTTAATTAACCCTTTTTGATAAACCTCCCCAAACTGACAAAGTGATAATAAATCCCTCTGCAAGTCAGGTGGTTTCCAATTCTTTGCTTTCCACAAGTGATTGAGCAATTGAGTTGTCAGTAGATAGATCATTATAGTAATTTATAGATCACTTTATGACTTCTGGCACCTAAGTCAGCAGGATGAGACAAGTTAATGAATGATGCACTTCTGGCATATTGTAAACACTAATATTTTAAAACTAAAGGTGTTACATCACTCTTTTTAAATGTGTATTCGACTTGGCTCACTTCTCTCATTTCTACTCTTCTTTTTTTTTTTTAAAGTAGGCTCCACACCCAATGTGGAGCCCAACATGGGGCTTGAACTTACGACCCTGAGATCAAGACCTGAACTGAGATCAAGAGTTGGACACTTAATCAACTGAGCCACTCAGGTACCCCTTACTTCTTCATTTCTAATCTCCATGACCTCTCCATACAATCTCTTTTCTCTTACACTCCTATTATGTTTTCATTTCTTTGGTAGCTTTGTTTTTTTCTTCAACTTCTTTCCTGAGTTCTGCTTCTAATTTTATAATTAAGTTTACTTATAATTAATTTATAAGTTATAGTTTAGCCATTTCCCATTTTGTGTATGATGTGAGACAGGAATCTGGTATTATTCTCTTTCATCTGAGCAATCTCTTACACCTCAGCACCATACACTGAAAAATCTATCCATCTCTCTCCCCAGTGGTCTACAATACCAGTTTTGTCATAAATCTAAGTTCTGTATATAAATAGATCTGTTTCTGAATTCTCTATTCTTTCCACTGACCAACATGTAGATCCTTACACTGGTTTAAATTAGTTCTATATTAAATCATTACATAAGGCAGGAAAAACACTGTTCTTCAGGAGTGTCTTTGCAATTTTTGGACCATCATTTAAAAAAAATTATACCAATATTTTATTGATTGACTTTTTAATATATGTTCTATAGAATTCGTCTAATGTCTTTTTTCCATCTGTGAACATAGTCACATGACATTTTCTTTTCTTTTTCATTTATTTTTATTAAGTTTTTACTTTAATTCCAATATAGTTAGCATAGCATTATATTAATTTCAGTTGTACAATATAGTGATTCAACAATTCCATTTATCACCAGGGGTGCTCATCACAACAAGCGGTCTCCTTAATCCCCACCACCTATCACCTATCATCATCCATCACCCTCTGGTAATCATCAGTTTGTTCTCTATAACTAAGAGTCTGCTGTGTCTCTCTCTCTTTTTTTTCCTTTGTTCATTTGTTTTTTTCCTTAAATTCTATATATGAGTGAAATCACGTGGTATTTGTCTCTTATTTCACTTAGAATTATACTCTCTAGCTCCAACCATGTTGTTGCAAATGGCAAGATTTCACACTTCTTATGGCTGAGTAATATTCCACTATATACATATATATACCTGGAGCTAAGGTATATGTATATAGTGAAATATTTTATATACATGTGTATATATATAATATATTCAATGGAATATTGTAATATATAATATATATAATAATGGAATATTTTATATATATATATATACACACACATATATATGGATGCGTTTTTTATATATATATATAAAGTGCATCTTCTTTATCCATTTATCTATTGATGTATGCTTCCATAATCTGGCTATCATAAATAATGCTGCAATAAATGTATGGGTGCATATATCCTTGTGAATTAGTGTTTTTGTATTTTTTGGGTAAATACCCAGTAATGCAATTACTGGATTGTAGGGTAGTTCTATTTTTAACTTTCTGAGGAACCTCCATACTGTTTTCCACAGTGGCCGCACCAGTTTGTATTCCCACCAACAGTGCACAAGGGTTCCTTTTTCTTCACATCCCCACCAGCACTTGTTTCTTGTGTTGTTGATTTTAGCCATCCTGACAGGTCTGAGGTAATATCTCATTGTAGTGTTGATTTGCATCATTTCCCTGATAATGAGTGATGGTGAGTATCTTTTCATATGTGTGTTGGACCACTCCTCTTCATATAAATCTAAAATTATAATGTCAGTCATCACCAAAATAACAACAATAATAACAATAATAATCAGTAGTAGTAGTAGTAGTAGTAATATTAAAACCCCCCAGATCTGTTAGGAATTTGATTCTAAGTGCATTAAGAGAATTAACATCTTTGCAACATTTAGTCTCCCAATATATTAATACAGCATTTCTCTCCATTTAATTGGATCATAGTTAATGTTCAACAGAAGTTTATAACTTTCTCAGTAAAGGTCACAGACATTGTTAGATTTATCCAAATGTCATTTATATTGTATTCTATATTTCATTCTATATTGTAAATTGTGTAGTTTTAAAATTACATTTACTATAGTAACTCCACTGTGGAGAAACCTGGCAGACACCACCTTAACCAAGTGGTCCAGGTTAACATTACCAATAATGTTATGTTGTATGATATGATAAAAATCATGAGGTCCATTCTACCAAAAACTTCACTCCTACTCTTCAAAAGTGTCAGGGCTCTGAAAGGAAAAGAGCAAGGAATAGCTGCAAATTGGGGTAGACTAAAGAGATATAGCTACCCAGACTTGATCCTGAAACAGAAAAAGGGTATCAGTAGAAAAACTGAGAAAATCTGAATAAAGGCATAGTGAGGTAACATTATTGTACCAATGTCAATTTCTTAGTTTTGAAAAAAAAAATCCCATGGCCACATGGGATGTTAATAATTTCAGAATACAATGTTCTTAAAATTATATTCTCCGGTTTATTGTTGTCATTTCTGGTCTATAGAAATGTAACTGGCCCACTTATACTGCTTCAGTATCCAAAACCCTTGCTAAACTCTCCAGTTAATTCTAGGAATTCAGCTGTAGAGTTCTGGAAATTTTCTACATAGACAATTACACCAATTTGCCAATTTGTTTTTCTTCCTTTCCATTCTTACACCTTTTCTTTTATGATTGTCTCCCCCCTCCCCCACTGCCCATCTTATTCTGCTGGCTAGCATCTCTGGTAAGATCTCTGTTTTAACCTATATTGAATATAAATGGTGATATCAGGGATCTTTATCTTTTAAGACTTAAATTATCTCCTCTGACATGCCTGTAGCAACATTTTTTTCTAGATATGTCTCCTGCGGCAAGGGAAATAAAAGCAAAAATGAACTATTGAGACTATATCAAAATAAAAAACTTCTGCACAGTGAAGGAAACAATCAACAAAAGTAAAAGACAATCTACTAAATGGGAGACGATATTTGCAAATGACATATCCAATAATGGGTCAGCATCCAAAATATATAAAGAACTTACACAACTCAACACTCAAAACACAAATAACCCAATTAAACAATGGGCAGAAGACATGAATGGACATTTCTCCAAAGAAGATATCCAGATGTAGCTAAGAGACACATGAAAAGATACTCAACATCACTCATTATCAGGGAAATGCAAATCAGAACCACAATTAGATATCACTTTACACCTGTCATAATAGCTGAACTCAAAAACACAAGAAGTAACATGTGTTGGCAAGGATGTGGAGAAACAGGAACCCTCGTGCACTGTTGGTGGGAATACAGACTGGTGCAGCCACTGTGGAAAACAGTATGGAGGTTCCTCAAAAAATTAAAAATGGAACTACCCTACGATCCAATAATTGCACTACTGGATATTTACCCCAAAAATAAAAAAACACTAATTTGAAAGGACACATGTACCCCTATGTTTATTGCAGCACTATTTACAAGAGCCAAGTTATGGAAGTAACCCAAGTGTCCATCAATAGATGAGTGGATAAAGAAGTGACATATCTCTCTCTCTCTCTCTCTCTCTCTCTCTCTCTCTCTCACACACACACACACACACACATACACAGGAATATTATTCAGCTGTCAAAGGGAATGAAATCTTGCCATTTGCAACAACATGGATGGAGCTAGAGAATATAATGCTAAGCAAAGTCAGTCAGTCAGAGAAACAAATACCATGTGATTTCACTCAGATTTGGAAAGAAACAAAACAAAGGAATAAAAAGAGAGACAACCCAAGAAACAGACTTTTAGCTATAGAGAACTGATGGTTTCCGGAGGGGAGATGAGTGGGGGAATGGATGAAATAGGTGATGGGGATTAAAGGGTACACTTATCTTGACGAGCACTGAGTCATGTATATAGAATTGTTGAATCACTGTATTGTATACGTGAAACATATTAATATAACACTGTATGTTAACCATACTGGAATTAAAATAAAAAACTTAAAAAAAAGACTTACTTATCTCTGTGATGGCCAGAGATAATCTTAATTTCATCAGAATAATCTAAAAAGCAGTTAGTTGCTTTTACTTTGAACATTCCCACAGAGATAGCAATATCATTGTGGTTTTTCTTTTTTTGTTTTAAATACTGAAATGTTTTTTCAAAAGGCATGAAAGAGTATAACACAAAGAAAAGGAAGTAACATGAAGACAAAAAAGAAAAGCAATATAAAAGCTGTGCCATTAACCATGTTAACCTGTAGACAATTAACACTGTCCAAACTCTACCTTCCCCCTGTGTCACAGTGTGGAGCTGTCACTGAGAAGTGGCTGCCTAGCCTATATGTAGAGTCGACATTTCCAAACCTTCCCTCGCCCATTATACCAGGTGTGGCCCTATGCACAGTTTTCCCCAGAAGGATGTCAGTGCAAGTGGCGGACTGTCAGTTCTCAGGTTCAACCTGAACTTTTCAGAAGCACGTGAGGTGTGTTCCTGCTCTTTCCCCACCTGCTGGAGGACTCAAAGGCCCACGTTACAGAAAGTCACCTATCAATCAGGAATGCCTTCAATACACTGGTTATTAGCAATAAATACATTTTACTTAGGTTTAGTCTATCATATTTTTTGGAGTCCATTTATTACAGCAGGTAGTTTTCACTAACATGAAAAATGTATCTTTAAGTGGGGTACAGACCAAACAGAAAATCTAAAATACATGGCAACTGCTTAGCAGCCAAGCAGCAGGAAATAAAGAAACTGAGTAAAGGATGGGAAGATAGTTATGTCATGTAGTCACAAAAATGTAATAAAAATATTATTTGCCAAAAGGAAACTGTGATAGAAATAAAAAAGTGGTTGCCTCCAGGGGAGCAAAGCAGTGAATTAACTGGAAAACAGCATACATCTGGGGTAATAGAAGTGCTCTATACCTTATTTGGGGCAGTGGTTTTTACAGATGTATACAGCTGTCAAAACTCACTGAACTGAGTGCTGTGTGTTTACTGTATGTAAATTATGCCTCAATTTTTTTTTTAAATGCCTGAGATAGCTTCAAAGGCACAATGGTGTCTGCCAAGTGTACAGCTGTAGGGTAAAGGAGATGGAAAACAGAATACTAGAATAACAATATTGCTTGCTGCTTTTCTTGAGAATTTACAAGCAAGGAATGTAAACAGGCAAGAACTAACAGACTGGAGAGCAGAAATGAGAGGGAAGAGAGAATCCAGAAATTTGGCGGCCCCAAGGCTTAGAAACGCTGACTGCTTCTGGATTTCACACAGTAAGAGAGAAGGGCAAAAAGCTGTGAGCAAAAATGGCCGTTAGGTTTTCTCAGGTAAACAGAGGGAAATCAGCCTTACTGTAGATCAGGTTAAGTATGTTACTTCCCATGAAACCTATTTCAGATGGCCATACTGACAGCACCCAGAAAGATAAGAGAGGGAAGAACAGAAGTAAGGAAGCAAAGAAATAAAATAGGCTGGGATTTTTTTGGTGTGCTTTTTGGTTAGAATTACCATATAATTTATTGTCCAAACTGGGACAGTTTTGAGAGTGAAAGAGGGAATTATTACTCGCCATGCATAAGAGATATATATAAACTATGACTCCCTCTGCCTGACTGGGACATGTAGTCACTCTATTACTAGCACATGGAATTAACTACAAAACGATAGATGAGGGCCAAATTAAGTTTCAGAGGGAATAACATTGACAAAAAACCCATAACCCATGCCTATAAGCCTTTCACCCTTCAAACAATGCTCACACAGCCAAAACTGCAGGGACAAAAAGAAAGAAAGAAAGGTTACATAACCTCAAAGGATGACATATTCCCCAATGTCCACATAAGTTGACCTTGGAGGAAAATAAACAAGGAAGAACCTTCGGGAAGGCAGAATTATGTCCTACAGAATAGTGAACAATGGAATTCCTTCTAGAGAGGAGAAGGACCAGAGTCTAATCAAGGGATATCTTCTATCCTAAGCAAAAATTCTTGCCATCTCCTTTTTTTGTCACTGTCAATATTCCTAATTCTAAATGTTCCTCCAGCTTTTGGAAATTAAACATAAACTTATAATTTGCTAGCTGGGCCCAATGCAATAAATTATGGGCATTGCACATAGCATGATGGTGGTGAGAATAAATCCAAAAAGTCTTTTACAAAGATCACTGAACTGACTGCCAGGAGGCCATGATTCTCTTCTAACCTTCATTATTAGCTGTGTGAACCTGGATAAATCATGATTTCTCAGGACTTTAGTTCCCTCACTTAGAAAGTAAGTAAGAGGATGCCTTCCAGTTCTAATAATTCTAATTTAAAGTTCCTGACCTCACTGAACCAAAAGAACTACAAAATCCTCTATGAAATGTCATTACTTAGAGAATACATAATAAACTAGTTGGTCTGGTTTTATAGCAAAAGCAACTCAGCACAATTCTAAAAAGTTATATTGGCAAGAAAAATCCTGGCACTCTTTCATTTCTTGATTTTTCTATATTATTTTGGTTTCATTACAATACATTAAGGAATAAAATAGAACTTTTTTTTTTTTTAACTGGAAAAGACAATTACCTTCCATTTCATTAGGCTTTAGAAACTAATCCAAAAAGAAAGGGGAAACTGCACTGCACCTAAAAATTTCAATTCTTTTATAGTATATACAGACTAAAAGTTAGAATATTTTAAAAATAAAAATGCAATTTGGAGTAACTTTTAATCTAAAGATACCATAATAAAATATTTTATAAGTTATATAGTCAATAATAATAGTCACTGAATCCTAAAAACATTATTTTTTCAAATAATTAAAATTTGAAAAATATATCTGCTAAATTTCAACTTTTGATGCCCCTTCTAATTTTCAGAAGAAAATCCAATTCAGGACTTTGTCTTCCTCATTGAGAGAAGACAAAAACTAATATTCTACATGATACTTTATTAATCATAATTATTTAGCTTTATACATGTATAAAAATAAGAGCCAAACATTTTAAGAGAGTAAGGCCCAAACTTTGTCACTTGAAATCACTAGATGCTGGCACAAAGAAAAAATGGCAAATATTTTGCAAGTCCTGCTATCACATACCCTAGTATTATCAGTGAGTTTCTAACACAATCACAGTTATTGATTGTCACTGATTATAAAATTATGGATAGATGTTGGACTACTATATAAAACAAGAAATATCAACTCTGTTGTATCTGGAGAAAAGTTCACACTAATACTCTTGGGTGAATTAGTGAATCAAAAAAAGAAAAACAAGAATAAGTACCATGAACATACCTCGAATCTCTGAAAGAAAAATTTACAGGTATACATCAGATTATACAAAAATTTAAGTCTAAATGATGGAAAGTTATAAGTGAAATATTTTTTTTTAAAGATTTTATTTATTTATTTGAGACAGAGAGAATGAGAGAGAGAGAGCACATGAGAGGGGGGAGGGTCAGAGGGAGAAGCAGGCTCCCCGCCGAGCAGGGAGCCCGATGTGGGACTCGATCCAGGGACTCCAGGATCATGACCTGAGCCGAAGGCAGTCGCTTAACCAACTGAGCCACCCAGGCGCCCTAAGTGAAATATTTTTTAAAAACCATTTAAGGAAACTATTTAGAGATATTTGACAATAACTCTCAGGTAAAGGAAGACATGCTTTTGTTATGAAAGAAATTACCCCTTAAAAAATATACTTCACAGGGTGCCTGGGTGGCTCAGTTAGTTAAGCATCTGACTCATGACTTCAGCTCAGGTCAAGATCTCAGGGGGTAGTCTGCTTGAGATTCTCTCTCTCCCTCTCGCTCTACTCCACGGTTCTCTCTCTCTCTCAAATAAATAAATAAATCTTAAAAAAAAAAAAAACTTCACAAATTTAGATGTTTCCACAGCAGCACTGATGTTGAGAAGTCTCTTGTTTGCTTTTTTTCAAAACACTTTGCATATGACAATTTTTTTTTCTTCTCTGGAAGAAGGCTTATTTTTCCTTCTGTTCTAGAAAATGATCTTATATTATTTCTTGGATGATTCTCTCCCATTTTCTCTTGCATCAGTGAGCTGCTATTGGACCTGCTAGGTTGTGTCGCTAATGATTTCTCCCTCAAATTTATCTTTCAACAGCTCTATGAGTTTCTTTCAGCCTTCAGATTTCTAATTTTTGAGAGTTATTTCCTCTTTTTTATTTTTCCTTTTCTTT
This sequence comes from Mirounga leonina, assembly GCF_011800145.1. Classification (NCBI taxonomy): domain Eukaryota; kingdom Metazoa; phylum Chordata; class Mammalia; order Carnivora; family Phocidae; genus Mirounga; species Mirounga leonina. The sequence continues at coordinate 1,283,523 of NW_023270734.1, read as the reverse complement.
AATTCTCCTTTTTAAAAAAGACTATTTTCTATGTAAAATCTTCTCACATTTTCAAAGACAGTAATTATAGTTTCGCCTTCTCTACTAGGTCACAGTATCATACACTTTCTGTGTTCATATTTATGAGAATTACTGATGCCACCCACTTCTTATCTAAAAAAGAATTGGAATTTTTGTTTCCTATTTCTTTTGTTTGGGATAGATATTTTAATAGGAGAAGGCAGAAAGTTCTTTATATGCCACCTTAAGATCAGAAGTTACAGTTTCTAAGTTAGTTCACATACGATTTGTAATGGTTGAATTTACTACAATTTTGGTCTGCTCGGCACACATTCCCATATTCTTTCTTCTCATTCCTTTGGAGGAAGGCTCCCTCACTCCCTGAGACCCCAAGGGGGCTTTCAGTCACTGGACGATGCACCTCTGTCACAGCACTGGTAAACATGCCCTAGGCTGGTCCACCAGAATACTCCATTCCCTGGGCCACAGTGATTATTCATCACATATGTGGCCAAACAGAATTGATCCATTTCTTCTCTGAAGCTGATAGCTGGATGGGTGGCCCGACAAGTTCTCTTCCTCTGGGGATTGCTAAACCAGGAAGACAACATTCTCAGGCTGCTGGTGGTCATTTTAGTGATCATATGCCTGTCGGCATAATGATGAATAAAGAAACCAGCAGAGCTGAAAAAGGGTCCAGATGAGATCATTTGAGTTCCTGGCTGCAACCATGCCTGAAGCCAGATGCACCTCTGGAAACCATAGTTATATAAACAATTAAGTTCCTTTTATTTTCATAAGCTGGCTTGAGCTGGCTTTCTTTCACTTGCAACCAAAGGAGTCCTGGTGAATTCATCATTTAATCAAAATGCTCCAAATTACTAACACTTGAACTATAAAACACTACTTCTTTGCCAAAAATTAAATAGCCTAGCTTTTTGTTAAAATAAAATCACAATCATAAATAACATATACAGTTGTCTCTTTTATTTGAGTATTCTCATGTTTTCAGGGTAGCAGTATCTTTGAGAATGAGGCATATATACTTTGTAGTATTACAAACTGTATAGCCACTAAACTACAGAACAATTTTCTTCCAGGTACTTCAAAAAGTCTTGTCATTTCTTAAACCCTTCTCTATCAGAGCTCTCAGGTTTTAATAAAACTCAAGTTGCATGGTTATCTTACATAAAGGCTATGTGGAAAAAGAAAATAATAGATCTCAAAATATTTGTTCCATTAGAAGGAAAAGTTTGGTTTACATTCAAAAAATTGTTCAGCCTCCATCTCTGACCCAGAGACTGGAAACAAGGACATTTTCAACCCAAGTATTTGTGAGAAGGAGGTAGACAGTTATAACATGCTTCCAAGGAGATGGGTAGGAATGCTTAGAAGTCATGTGTTCCTTGGATGCTCTCCGTGGAGTAACTTTCCTATTATTATGCACAGGCCATGTGCTCGCCAATCCAATGGTCAATGTCTAAGCTTCTGGGTTTGAAGATCTTGCCTGGGTCTTTATTGTTTTCAAGTACATTTAGAGGCCAGGCAGGTAATCTCAAAGAAGGAAGAAGCTAAAGATTTTTAATGTATTGCATTCCTTTATCTGCGTTAAAAAGTAAATCTTATTAAAATTCTAGTGTCTCTCGCTTCTCTTTTTTGATTGGTTCAAGGTTTTTTTTCATGCATCATTTCTGTTTACTGTTCCTCGTTCATGCATGGTTTGTTTCATAGTGCTATCATAAATAACAGATTTTTGGCACTGATACTCTTTGTATGCAAAGAAATTGTGTATGAATAAGAGCTAATAATAATTGACAATCATAGTTTAGTTTATTGAGCACTTAGTATGTGCTATGCACTGTTCTAAATGATTTCCACATATTACGCCATTTTGTCCTCATTTCAACCCTATGAGGTAGGTACCATTATCCTCACTTTATAGATGAGAGTATGGAAACACTGAGAGGGGTAAGCAGCCTATCCAAGAGTACACAGAAAGTAAGTTGTAAATAGGAATACGGGCCCTCTCTCTCAAGGATCTCTGTTCTTAAACTATTACTCTGCACCGTCTAAAGAAATATGCCATCCTAGTATGGGTTGAATTGTGTCCCACAAAATGTTACGTTGAAGTCTTAACCCCTCGTACCTGTGAATGTAACCTTATTTGGAAATAGGATCTTTATAGATGTAATTAGGTTATATGACGTTATACTGGCTTAGGGTGGGCCCCAATGCAATATGACTGCTGTCCTTATAAGAAGAGGAAAACTTGGGCGCCTGGGTGGCTCAGTCGTTAAGCGTCTGCCTTCGGCTCAGGTCATGATCCCAGGGTCCTGGGATCGAGTCCCACATCGGGCTCTCTGCTCGGCGGGAAGCCTGCTTCTCCCTCTCCCACTCCCCCTGCTTGTGTTCCTGCTCTCGCTATCTCTCTCTGTCAAATAAATAAATAAAATCTTTTAAAAAAAAAAAAAAAAGAAGAGGAAAACTTGGACACAGAGGACAGACATCCCTGAGATGATGGGGGTGGAGATTGGGGTTATGCTGCCATGAGCTAAAGAATACATGGGGCTACCAGAAGCTAGAACAGGCAGGAAGGAGGGTTTCCTAGAGGTCTCTGGGGGAGCATGGCCCTGGCCAATACCTTGATTGCAGATTTCTGGCCTCTAGAGCAGTGAGAGAATAAATTTCTGTTGATTACAGCTACCCAGTTTATGGTACTTTGTCATGACAGCCTTAAGAAACTAACACACTGTCTTTCACTTATACTGAAATATACCACCCTACCAACTTGCTATTTCCAATTTTCACACAGATGGCAGAATTAATACCATTTAACTTTCCTCTTAATTCTGTGTAAAGAAAATCAACAGCCAGGAGCAGGGCTGTGAGAATGGAAAAGCACAGCCTCCCATCTAGTAGAGGCAGGTGCATTTCAGCTCCAGCTGATTACCATCACACAGAAAGGTAGGACTTAAGTTACCAGGCCTTCAGTTTGCACAAGAACCCAGAAATGTGGATTTGTACATTCAATTAGTTAACAAGTTAAATTGGTAACTAGTTAAAATAACACTAGTTAATAACTAATTCAGATTTAAAACATGTGCAAACATGACACATCTCTGGACCATATCTGACCACAATCTCTGCTTTGTAGATTTGCTTGACTTTCTATGTCCACTTTCCCTTTCCCTTCACTTGACCAGGCCCTAACTGGAGTCATCCAGCCACCAGATCTAGGACGCAGGCACAGCTTGGGTGCATCAGAAGCCATGTGAAAGTCAGCACCCTAGGACTAGGGAACCTTCTTTGAGATACAGAGTGTGGCAGATGCAGAAGAGTCCTATACACTTCTGAATCCAAGACAGAATGGGTGCACTCCTCTGGATCTGGATCGGGAGTCTAACGCTATTCCTCTATTTTGTCAGCTGGTCTTCCTAAGGCTTTCTTTTCTTTTTCTTTTTTTTTTTTCTTTCTTTCTTTCTTTCTCTCTCTCTCTCTTTCTTTCTTTCTTTTTTTTGGTCTTTGTTAGTCTGACGTATAAGAGACCTAGAGCTTTACTGGGTACAGGTTCTGAGCAAGTCTAGGACGTGACCTTGGTACTTCTCAGGCTCCCGGCCATTTCATTCATAGTACTGTACTTACACCTTAATGAGTTCCCTAAATTTCTTATCTCTTACATGTATACATGAAAGAAGAGTTAAGTGGATTGTAGTAGCTCATAGTTGCCTTTCAGTATTCACCATCCTATAACCTATGAAAGTTATCCAGAAATCTGGAAACATTTTTGAAAAGAAGTTCTGTGAAATCAGTTTTATAAAATGTGACTTTTTTATTCAGGCTTGTTAAAAAAACAAAACAACAACAACAAAAAACACTTCTAAAATATAAAGAATTGTTCTGTAATGAGAACATCCACTCTAGTCCAATAAGTCTATTACTATGTGGTAGCCTGAGAATCTTCTGAGTCCTCCTTGGCTATGAACATGTCTTCAGTATCTACCAGAGCTCAGACCTATTTGATGTGGTACAGAAACTACTGATTATGGCTGGTAAGAGAAACGAACTACTTGACAGGTTGCCAGGACTCTCTCTGCATCATTGAGATATTAAATTCAGTGATGCAGTTTGGCACACTGTGGTGTTTGGGACCTGCAAAGTCGACAAACATTATTTTGGAAAATCTGTAGAGCATGTCAAAAAGTGAAATACCACAAAATCCATCCAAGTTCATCTCATTTAATGGTTTGGGTTTTTTAAGTTTATTTTTTGCCTGAATTAAAAATATCTCAATCTTCCCTTTCAAACCTGTAAAGTCATACCGAAAGTCACTAACTTATGTTTCTCAAAAACCTCAAATGGTCAGTAAAGCCAGTTTTATCCCCCTGTGGCAGATGAAGAAACTGAAGCTGTGAGCCTTAAGTAACTTGTTCAGTGTTGTTAGTGATGGAGGTAGAAGCTTGCACGCACACCCCCGATGCTGAGTTCAGTGACCTTTCCCACAAATAAGGCATGCAGATTCGGAAGACCAGGCTGCTGAGCCATTAGGATAGCTAGAACTGCGATCAAAACTGCCCTTAACTTCTGATGTTAGATAAACCATTCAAGCCTCTGTAAATCAGAAGCTTCTCACTCAGAAAGGGGAGTTCAAACACCATGGCATAGAGTGGGCACTCACCTGATGTCCATTCCCTTCCCTTGCTTTCTCCGATGACAAGATCCCTTAGATCTAAGTAGACCACACATTCTCTGCTTAAACATTTGGATGATTAGTGAAAACCTAAGTAGCCAGAGAAAAGTAACTCAAGACACTGATGACACAATAATAAATTCATTGTCACAGGCAAAGAAGACCAAAGGAGAGGTTGTTGTCATGTACGTGCTATCACAGAACAGCCAAGAGAGTGAGTGGTTTTTTTTTTTTTTAAAAAAGTCCACGATGTTGAGTCTTTTCTTAAAGGGGACAGGTCACATCAAAACATCACGCCCTGAATTTACTCTCTGCCATATCATAAATATGCCTCATTGTTTCCAAACACAAAATATTCAAAACATATCAAGGAGGTATGAAAGGCTTCCAACCCATGGCACTGTTTGAGACTCCGAATGTCGGTTATCCTAACAACTGTCGTGTCCCGCAGCCAGGAGTGACAGTCCCCAGGATCATGTGGCTTGTCGGTGCCATGAAAGAACTTAAATGCTGACTCCTTTGACACCTCCGGTCTGCTGGCTCACTTGGGTGAGGATGAGTGAGGTAGGGGCATGCATGACCGACACTAGGAGGGGATGGACCTGAATAAGAGGCAAGGGGCTATACTAATTGTGGGTGTGGGCAGGCAAGAAGCATTAGCTCAGAGCTGCTAACGTCAGGAGGTATTCACAGACCTACTACCACAAAAATTAAGCAATTAGCAAATCTGATGCTAAAAATATTAAAATGCATAACGTGATTTAGAATATTTCTTCAAATTTCAACTTAATGCTAGGGAATTATGTGCCAATAGCTGTCTTATATTTGTGACTCCAGCTCTTGGCACAATCCTGCAGAACTGGGGTTGTGTTATTGCATATGTGGGTGGTTATGAAATGCTTTATAATGATTATGTTAAAGGTCATATTCCTCATACACATAACTTCACTTACTATTATGAGTTAGATGTGTACATGAGTAGACAATGGTCTCCTTCCATTAAATGCAAACTGGCTGAAATTACTGTTTAAGTTGCCAGGTTGTAAGAGAGAAGAAATCAAATTAATGAGGGTGAAGTTGTATAATCAGTTTATAAAACAAATCATGCTGAGGTCAAGGCTGACATCGCCAACTCCCACTCATCTAAGTAACCTTAAAAATGTGACCTTCTCTATTTTCCCGCCACCACTGCTCTAATTCAAGCTGTTTCTTATTTCTCTTCCATTCACATGCAGTTGTGAATCATTTATCTTGGCAAACATGAATTCCATCATGTCACCCAGCTCAGAAACCTCTGAGGGCTTCCCACTGCTTGAGACACACAGGCCCAACTCCTCAGCAAGGCATTCAGGGCTCTCCTAAATTTGACCCATCCTTCTAATTCAGTGGTTCTCAACCACTAGGGGAGCTTTGAAAGATAAACAGGTTTACACCTTGTGCCCCAGAAATTCTATTTATTAGTTCTGGGGTAAGATCTAGGGACTTGTATTTTCAAAAATTTCTCTAGATGACTTTTATTCACTGCCAGCGTTGAACCACTGGTGTAATTTTCTCACCTATTATTTCACCCAACATGAACAAACCTGTTCCAGCCAGTAATGCTGATTTGTTTGTTTGTATCTCTAGTTTTCCTTTCATGCTGTTAATCCAACCTGGAATGTCATTTCGTCTCCTAGCTCTTTATTTAAATTTAAATCTTTACCATTCCTCTAAGACTAACTGAAATCCCACCACCATCTTTACAACCATTGTGAATCATAATAATATTGCCATTCTGATAACCCCAAGAGCATTTGTTACCTTCATGAAGTACTTTATGGCAATTAATAACATATTGTTTGCACTGTGAGTGTTTTTTCATACTTCACTCCCTGTATTCCTGGCTCCTGGAGGGAAAGTAAACTTTTCATAGTATCTTTGGTTCTCATTCCCTAGCCCCTTGAACCTATGAAAGCATTAAACATAAAGCAGACATTCACTCATGTGCTCAAAGCTTATGATGACTAAACAAATTAAAGTCTCTAAAATTTATGATGTGTATTCTTATAGCCTGACAACATAAGTTATCAACCTTCAGCATTGTTTATGCACACACTGATGAGTTTTTCATGGGCAGCATCACTACGCCCATGTAGAAATGATAATCACTAGTCCACAAAACCTGATATGATGTCAAACATAGGGTTGGTTGATGCCTAATAAACGTGTTTCTCCTACAGACAGAAGTATTTTCCGTATTTATGTATTCAATTCCCGTAAGTTCACAGAACAACAGAAAGGAAGAAGTAAAACAGCTCTAATCTGTCAATACATGACTTAAAATGACCCACCCATGTGATAAAACAGTTGAAGACTCAAGAGAGAATCAGGGGGCGCCTGGGTGGCTCAGTTGGCTAAGCGATTGCCTTCAGATCAGGTCATGATCCCAGGATCCTGGGATCAAGCCCCGCATCGGGCTCCCTGCTCGGCCGGAAGCCTGCTTCTTCCTCTCCCACTCCCCCTGCTTGTGTTCCCTCTCATGCTATCTCTCTCTTTCTCCCTGTCAATTAAATAAATAAATAAAATCTTTAAAAAAAAAAAAAAAAGACAATCAGGATAGCTGATTACTATCCTCATCTACTGCAAGGAGGACCAGAAGAGCAAGTGTTCCCTTGCCCTCAATTTAGAAGACATAAGAGTAACAATAACCTATGGTAAATGTCTCTTATGCAAATACTGAAAACCAAAAACCACTGGCAGGAGAGCATCCAATATGCCGAGCAGTGCCAGAGCTCCAGCTCAGGATTTCCTCTTGCTCAAGCTGCCCAGAAAGGTACTATTCTGTTTCTAGGGCACGGAAGAAGTAATTCCACTCTCAGAGCTAGAATTTCTCTACAAAACAGTGTCATGCATGATGACTTCCCGTAGTTCAAGTAGCACTGGTACTTATGAGTTAAACAGTCTTGGGAGGACTCACTGAGAACCAAACCACTATTTATAACATTGTTTTTTTTAGGAAAATGTTTTCTCCATTCCAAACAACAGAATTAGATATGAACTTTTGGAATCCAATTTATTTCATAGATTCAGAACTGACTATATCTTGTTAATTACACCATGGTTAGTATTTTCCTAGGATAAGATGGCAGTGTGGAGGCTTGCCAGGAGTGCGTAACAGGAATGAAGAATTGCCATGAACATGGACCATATGTGACTATAAGGATGAAATACAGAGAGGACGATGAAAAAAAAATCCAGGCACATTATTAATTTATTAAGCAAATATTTACTGAGCACTACTGAGGCTATGCTGAATGCTGGGAGACACAAAAATTACTCAAGACAAGAAGTTTGATTCTATAGTCCTTACAACCTAAGATGGGAGATAAGTAAACACAAATAATAAAGCTGCCTGGTAAAATGTGCTATGATAATGATAAAAACAAAATATTAGATGAAGTCAGCAGAGAAAGCTAGTGGTTCAATTGGAGCAATCAGGGAAAGCTCCACGGATGAGCTTGCACCTGGCTGAGCCTTCAGGGTTTGCACAAGATTTCAATAAACAGAGGACACAGTGAGGGCGAAGGAGAGAACATCATAGAAAAAAACATCAAGAGGGGCGCCTGGGTGGCTCAGTCGTTAAGCGTCTGCCTTCGGCTCAGGTCATGATCCCAGGGTCCTGGGATCGAGCCCCGCATCGGGCTCCCTGCTCCGCGGGAAGCCTGCTTCTCCCTCTCCCACTCCCCCTGCTTGTGTTCCCTCTCTCGCTGTGTCTCTCTCTGTCAAATAAATAAAATCTTTAAAAAAAAAAAAAAATCAAGAAATACAGTACACATCAGGTCATGGAAGCATGAAAAATGATGAGAATTCAGAGAAGAGGAAAGAGTCCAGTTGGCTAAGGTGATGGATATTTTTAGGAGCTGGGTAGAGGGCTTTGAATACCAGGCAATGGAACATGGACTTTATCCAATGGTGAGTGGGCAGCCATTAAAGTGCTTTAAAAGTATTGGAGTTCTATATGCCGATCTATCCAGCAGTGGAATACAGGATGGAGGAAGAGTGAATGAAGACAGAAGACCATTAGAGATAATTATATTAGTTGAAGTTGGTTAAGATGACCTTTCAAAGCTAAGTTTTTGAATAAATAAACATTTAAGGTTCAAGTACTAGTTCATTACTAAATATCTCCCTCCAATAATCACAAACATATAAATCATTTAGAAAAGCCATACAAAGCCTTAAAAATCTGAAAAACATAGTATTAGCTATAATGGAAAAACCACCTTTAAAAATATTAAATTTGGCATACAGTCAGGACCTGATGACTAGGCTTAATGCAAAATAAAGGAGGATTTTGAGGTGTTAATCGCATTTTAAAAATAATACCAAGAGTTTAAACATTACATTTTTAATAAGCATATGAAATTTACTAAGAAATCATCTTTCTACTATTTTCCAAGACCAATGATGCAATATATAAGGTGACTCTAAGATATTCTGAGAAATTTGAGAGTTGGGAAAGTGTCAGAGGTACTGGACTTAATTCTTTACATGTTAAATCAATCTTAAGCTGGCATTAAAATGGATACGAGCAGACTTACTTGAAGTGATTTGACTTAGCAAATGTCTTCTAAACTTCAAATTTTCAGTATTGGATGAAACACGGCATTCATCTTTATCTGAAAAAAAAATGTAATGGAAGTAATGAAATTGAAAGAATTGATAGGTAGCTTATAGAAGTCAATTATATGATTACACCTTAAAGACCACAAGAGAGTTATATGAGGTCCTATAAAACTGACATTACTTATACTATGTATAATTTAAGAACGTAAGATAAAAATCTCAAGCTATGCCCAAAGACTTCTAAAATAGGAAATATAATACATTCCCTTCATATATTTTTATGTCAATCTCCTCAAAATTCTGAAAAATACATTATTAGATATTCAAGCCTGATTCACACTGAATTCTTTAATTTAGCCAATAATCAAGCCCTCTTTGGTTCTAATATGGAGAGCAGGGAAAGATGAAGTTGCATAAGAGACAGTTTCTGTCCTCAAGAAACCCACACACCACACAAGGAGACAAACATGAACAACTCCATATCAAGGCAGATAATAGCGTACAAGTGGTACAAAGTGTATGGGATTGTGGAGAGGGTTAATTACTACAGGAAAAATGTGGAAAGGTTGTGTTATGGACTGAACGGTAGCCCCCTGAAGTTCATGTAGTAACTCCCTAATCTCCAGTACCTCAGAACGTGACTTATTTGAAGACAAGGCCCTTAGAAAGGTAATTAAGTTAAATCAGGCTGTTAAAGTGGGCCCTAATACAATCTGACTAGTGTCTTGCAAGAAGAGATTAGGACACACAGAGAGGCACTAGGAATGTGCACACACAGTAGAAAGACCATGTGAGGACACAGCAAGAAGATGATCATCTGCAAGCCAAGAGAGAAGCCTCAGAAGAAATCAAACCTGTGGACACCTTGATCTTGGATGTCTAGCTTCTAAAACAGCAAATAAATTTCTGTTAAGTCATCCAGTCTGTACTGTTTTGTTTTGCAGTCCTAGCAAACTAACATACCCTGTAGAGTAATAATCAGATAAAGGTAAGGGTCGGAAACAACATTCAAAGAAGAAACAAAAATTATTTTAGGCATACAGGCCAAAATGTACAGTGTGAAATGTCACTATACTTCCATAATATGAGTATAGTTTGGGGAGAAGGAAGAGAAGAGATAAGTGAGAATGGGAGTGGAGGGGAGAAGAGAGGGAGGTGAAGAAGGGGACTGATAGGCCAACAGATAGATAAGGACTAGAACTTGGGGTTCAGGTCATACTGTAAAAGGGCCTGAATACTGCATTCAGTATATGGGCTTTTATTTTATACATAAAAGGAGCCATCAATGGTTTTCAGTAGAAAATATGTTTGAATTTGTATTTTGGAATGATGGCTCTGGTTTTGGAGCATGAGTTACTATGAAAAGATCCCCAAGGCAGTGAGACCTGTTTTGCTACTGCCATAGTCAAAATTAGAAACCAGGGCAATTGCAATGGAAGTAAAACATTAAAAATTCTCTGAAGATGTGCTTGAGAATGACAACCAGAATAACCACCCCACCACTTATGCATGACTGAGAACCGGAAAAACTACCACCATTCAGTTATAGTTACAAATGCAGAGTGTCTTGGGCCCCAACAGGCCTTTCCTTTCAATCACAACCATACATTGTGTGTGTCAAATATTACCTCAAAAAATCAACCAATCCAAAGACTTGCCTCACTTCTAGTATCTGACCTTAGAAATTCAGAGCTCAACATATAATCAGTAAACACCCAAAACTCATTTCCTCAAAAGAGGCACCACTTCAGAATCATCTGTGTGGTCTCTCTTGCTACAGCAAGTCAATAAAACAGTTTGCTTATCTCCTAAAAGGTGTATTTATTTGATAAGGGGGGTTTGCACAAAATATGGATGGCCATCAGTGAAGTCAAGGAAGAAGAGAAAAAGGAAGGAGAGCCTTGTCCCACCTTTTCAGGGAAGAAGGAAAATTAAGAACTGAACAGTCACTGATGACCTTAGAAAAAAATTTCAGGAAGGCAATAAAAGAAAGCAAACACTTCCAGTAAGAACTGAAGAGAAAGAAGTAAAATAACTAGTAAATTTTACTCTTCTAAGAAGGCTGGCATAGTTTGAAAGTGAAGGTGAACCTTTAACAAGGATTTTTGCTGTTGTTACTGTTTTGTTGTTTTGTTTTGTTTTCATCTTTAATGCTAGTAGAAGAAAGACATGGAGAGGGAGAGTGACAAATACAAGAGAAAAAGGGAACAAGAACTCTGGTAGTGTTAGCCATGTTAAAGAGGGAAAATAGTTCCTTCTCTATGATTAGAAATGAAGGAAAGGATGGGTGATAAATATAAAGAAAAATTATTGTGTGTGAGGGGGTAAAGTTGAGGGAGTTAAGATCCAATGGCAAGACCATCTATTGACATAGAGAGGTTGAAAGAGGGAGAGAAAGGAGAGAAAAAGAGACAGTATATGAATGAAGGAATATTTGAATTTAAGAAAGAAAAAAAAATTGCCAGAGGAGTAAGGAAAAGAGAGAGGGCTTTCAGTATTTGAGATCTAGGAATGCTTCTGGTTGACAGAGCTGAGCAAGTTAAAAAATAATGAGTTCTGAGTATCAGAAACTCAAAAACATGAATTAAGAGCAGATTATAAATCACATAGTGTGGGGTGGAGAGGACAGTTCCAGGTCTCATGCTGACATAATTGAGGAAGTTGGAGCAATGTCCTGTAAATCAAACAACACCAAGACTTAGAAACGGGAGGTGGCAGTGTAAGAGAGAAGGAACTGATGCACAAAGGCGGCACTCTAATCACCGAATTGACAGTGGTCAACAAAGGAACACATCAACTGTCCTTTAAATCTAAGATGAGATCCATCGAGGGGTGCCTGGGTGGCTCAGTCTGTTAAGCATCTGCCTTTGGCTCAGGTCATGATCCCAAGGTCCTGAGACTGAGCAGAGAATCTGCTTCTTCCCCTCCCTCTGCCCCCACCCCACTCATGCTCACTCTCTCTCATAAATAAATAAAATCTTTAAAAAATTTTTAAAAATAAATTTAGATCCACTGATAGATGAATGTGATGTACTATACACACACACACAGAGATATATATAATGGACTATTATTCAGGCATAAAAAATGAAATGTTGCCATTGGATGGATCTAGAAGTTATTGCTAAGTGAAATAAGTCAGTGAGAATAAGACAAATACCACATGATTTCACTAATATGTGGAATTTAAGAAACAAAACAAATGAACAAAGAAAAAAACAGACAAGTTGGGGTGTCTGGGTGGCTCAGTCATTTAAGTGTCTGACTCTTGGTCTCAGCTCAGATCTTGATCTCAGGGTCATAAGTTCAAGCCCGGCATTGGGCTCCATGCTGGGTGCGGAGCTTTAAAAAAAGAAAAGAAAAGAAAAGAAAAAAAAGGGACAAGCAAACAAAACAAAACAAAAAAACAATCTAAAATATAGAGAACAAAACAGATGGTTAGCAGAGGGGAGACAGGTGGAGGGATGAGTGGTGAAACAGATAAAGGGGATTAAGAGCAGACTTATCTTGATGAACACTAAGTAATGTATATAAGTGTTCAATCAGTGTATTGTACAACTGAAACTAATATAACACTGTATCTTAAATATCTAGAATTAGAAAAATTCAGTACTTTTTCTTGAAATGGCCATGCAAAAAAAAAAAAAAAAAAAAAAAAAAGGACTGTCCACAAAAGCCAGGTTTAAATTTCTAGGGAGGATAGGGAAGAAGAGTTCTAGGGAAAGATCAAAGTTATAAAAACTTGTTCAAAATAGAGCACAGGATCCAGATGAAATAAGGAACTGGAAGTAGGCCAGTAGAACTGTGGGTTCCATGAGAACAAGGTAGGACAGACTCCTTCGAAAAAAGAACATGATAAGAGTGGGGAGGAGCAAGAAGGCAGAGGAGTAGGAGACCTGGATTTCGTCTGGTCCCAGGAATTCAGCTGGATAGGGATCAAACCATTCTGAACACCTACAAACTCAACAGGACATCAAAGAAAAGAATAGCAACAACTCTCTGAACAGAAAAGCGACCACTTTCTAGAAGGTAGGACGTGCGGAGAAGTGAATCCGAGGCAATATTCGGGAGGCTAGATGGTGGGGGAGGGGGCCTCCGTCTGCCGCTTCTGGCAAGTGATAGAGCCTTGGAGCACAAAATCGGAACTTCTAGAAGTCGGCTCTGCTGAGGAACGTCGCTCCAGTGGCTAAGCGGGGTGTGGAACTCTCGCGGGGACAGTGTGGTCTCAGGACCCTCAGGGTCACAGAAAGACAGGGTGTGCCTCAGTGCGGCAGAGCTCCCAGGTATCAGAGCGGGGAAGCTGGCTGCAGAGACGGAGCCGAGGAGTGGGCTCTCAGCTCGGGGTTGCCATAAACCGTGATCGACGGCACAGTCGGGCCACTGCTCCTCCAGCAGGGACCCAACAAGCGGCAGATCCAGGGAGACTCTCCTTCCGCCCCCGGGAGGAGCGGCGCGGGAGCGCACTGCAGGGATCTCCTGGGTTTGGAGACTCCATACAGTGTCAGGTGCCAGAGATAGAAATGCTCGGTCACAGGCCGGGTGAGCACGGAGTGCGGCCGGAGACCGGGGAGACGGGAGTGAGTGACTGCTTTTCTCTGGGGGCTCACTGAGGAGCAGGGCCCCGAGTTCTTGGCTCCTCTGGGGCAGAGATTGGGAGGCCATTTTCACTCTCGGCTTCCAAAGCTGTATGGAAAGCTTGCAGGGAACAAAAGCTCCAGAGAGCAAACCCTAGCAGATTATTCAGCCTGGACCGGCAAGGGAGGGGCAATTCCGCCTCCGGCAAAGATATTTGGGAACCACGGCAACAGGCCCCTCCCCCAGAAGATCAGCGAGAACAGCCAGCCAAGACCAAGTTTACCGATCAATGAGAACGGCAGAACTCCAGCGCTAGGGGAATACTGCACATAGAATCCATGGCTTTTTTCCCATGATTCTTTAGTCTTTCAAAGTTAATTTTTTTAATTTTCTTTTTTTTTTTAATTTTTCTTTCTCCCTTTTTCAACCAACATTTTATCAATCCCTTTTTTAAAAAATCTTTTATATTTTTCATTTTTAGAGTCATATTCTATCCCTTCACAGTAGTTACCCTTAGTTTTGATATATATATATCTATCTATATCTATATCTATCTATATATAGATATAGATAGATATAGATAGATATATATATATATGTTGTTCTCTTAAAATTTTGGGATACAGTTTCTTCTAACACCAAAATATACCCTAAATATCTAGTGTATGGCTTTGTTCTAGTCTCCTGCATGATCACATTCTCTCCCTTTTTTTTTAATCCTCTTCTTTCTTTTTCCAACCAACTTCTTCTCTTATCAATTTTTTTATAAAATCTTTTATCATTTTCATGTTTACAGTCATATTCCATCCCTTCATCATATTTACCCTTATTTTTGTACATATATAAGCTTTTCTTTCTTTAAAATTTTGGGAGGCACTTTCTTCTAACAGACCAAAATATGCCCAGAATCTACTGTGTGGCACTGATCTATGCACCAGCCTGATCATATTTGATCATATTCTGGTTTTTTGTTTGATTTTATCTTTTTCTTTTTCTTTTTTCCTTTTATCTTTCTTTCCCTTTCTTTTCCCCTGGTTTCAGGTCTCTTCTGATTTGTTTAGTGTAGATATTTCTGGGGTTGTTTTTACCCTGTTAGCGTTTTGTTCTCTCATTCATCTATTCTCCTCTGGACAAAATGACAAGATGGAAAAAAGTCACCTCAAAAAAAAGAACAAGAGTCAGTGGTGACTGCCAGGGACCTAATCAATAAGGACATTAGTAAGATGTTGGAACTAGAGTTCAGAATGACGATTTTAAAGATACTAGCTGGACTTGAAAAAAGCATTGAAGTTATTAGAGAAACCCTTTCTGGAGAAATAAAAGAACTAAAATCTAACTAAGTCAAAATCAAAAAGGCTATTAATGAGGTGCAATCAAAAATGGAGGCTTTAACTCCTAGGATAAATGAGGCAGAAGAGAGAATCAGTGATATAGAAGACCAAATGATGGAGAATAAAGAAGCTGAGAAAAAGAGAGAAAAACAACTACTGATCGTGAGGGCAGAATTCGAGAGATAAGTGATACCATAAGATGAAACAATATTAGAATACCTGGGATCCCAGAAGAAGAAAGAGAGAGAGGGGCAGAAGGTATATTGGAGCAAATTATAGCAGAGAACTTCCCTAATTTGGGGAAGGAAACAGGCATCAAAATCCAGGAGGCACAGAGAAACCCCCCTCAAAAGCAAAAAAAATAGGTCAACACCCCGACATCTAATAGTAAAACGGACGAGTGTCAGAGACAAAGAGAAAACCCTGAAAGCAGCTCAGGAGAAGAGATCTGTAACCTACAATGGTAGAAACATTGGATTGGCAACAGACCTATCCACAGAGACCTGGCAGGCCAGAAAGGACTGGCAGGATATATTCAGAGCACTAAATGAGAAAAATATGCAGCCAAGAATACTATATCCAGCTAGGCTGTCACTGAAAACAGAAGGAGACATAAAAAGCTTCCAGGACAAACAAAAACTAAAGGAATTTGCAAACACAAAACCAGCCCTACAGGAAATCTTGAAAGGGGTCCTCTAAGCAAAGAGAGACCCTAAAAGCAACATAGACCAGAAAGGAACACAGACAATATACAGTAACAATCACCTTACAGGCAATACAATGGCACTAAATTCCTATCTTTCAATAGTTACCCTGAATGTAAATGGGCTAAATGCCCCAATCAAAAGACACAGGCTATCAGATTGGATTAAAAAACAAGACCCATCAATATGCTGTCTGCAAGAGACTCATTTTAGACCTAAAGACACCCCCAGATTGAAAGTGAGGGGGTGGAAAACCATTTACCATGCTAATGGACACCAAAAGAAAGCTGGGGTGGCAATCCTTATATCAGACAAATTAGATTTTAAACCAAAGACTATAATAAGAGATGAGGAAGGACACTATATCCTACTTAAAGGGTCTTTCCAACAAGAAGATCTAACAGTGGTAAACATCTATGCCCCTAACATGGGAGCAGCCAATTATATAAGCCAATTAATAACAAAAGCAAAGAAACACATCGACAACAATACATTAATAGTGGGGGACTTTAACATCCCCCTCACGGAAATGGACAGATCATCTAAGCAAAAGATCAACAAAGAAATAAAGACTTTAAATGACACACTGGACCAAATAGACTTCACAGATATATTCAGAACATTCCATCCCAAAGCAACAGAATACGCATTCTTCTCTAATGCCCATGGAACATTCTCCAGAATAGATAACATCCTAGGTCACAAATCAGGTCTCAACTGGTACCAAAGGACTGGGATCATTCCCTACATATTTTCAGACCACAATGCTTTGAAACTAGAACTCAATCACAAGAGGAAAGTCGGAAAGAACCCAAATACATGGAGGCTAAAGAGCATCCTACTGAAGAATGAATGGGTCAACCAGGAAATTAAAGAAGAATTTTAAAAATTCATGGGAACCAATTAAAATGAAAACACAGCTGTTCAAAACCTTTGGGATGCAGCAAAGACAGCCCTAAGAGGAAAGTATATAGCAATACAAGCCTTTCTCAAGAAACAAGAAAGGTCTCAAATACATAACCTAACCCTACGCCTAAAGGAGCTGGAGAAAGAACAGCAAGTAAAGCCTAAACCCAGCAGTAGAAGAGAAATCATAAAGATCAGAGCAGAAATCAATGAAATAGAAACCAAAAGAACAGTAGAACAGATCAACGAAACTAGGAGCTGGTTCTTTGAAAGAATTAACAAGATTGATAAACCCCTGGCCAGACTTATCAAAAAGAAAAGAGAAATGACCCAAATAAATAAAATCACGAATGAAAGAAGAGAGATCCAAACAATTATAAGAACATATTATGAGCAACTATATGCCAGCAAATTAGATAATCTGGAAGAAATGGATGCATTCCTAGAGATGTGTAAACTACCAAAACTGAACCAGGAAGAAATAGAAAACCTGAACAGCCCTATAACCACTAAGAAAATTGAAGCAATAAACAACAATCTCCCAAAAAACAAAAGCCCAGGGCCAGATGGCTTCCCAGGGGAATTCTACCAAACATTTAAAGAAGAATTAATACTTATTCTTCTGAAACTATTCCAAAAAATAGAAATGGAAGGAAAACTTCCAAACTCGTTTTATGAGGCCACCATTACCTTGATCCCCAAACCAGACAAAGACCCCATCAAAAAGGAGAATTACAGACCCATATCCTTAATGAACATGGATGCAAAAATTCTCACCAAAATACTAGCCAATAGGATCCAACAGTACACTAAAAGGATTATTCACCACGACCAAGTGGGATTTATCCCTGGGCTGCAAGGTTGGTTCAACATCCACAAATCAATCAATGTGATACAATACATTAATAAAAGAAAGAAGAAGAAACATATTATCCTCTCGATAGATGCAGAAAAAGCATTTGACAAAGTACAGCATCCTTTCTTGATCAAAACTTTTCAGAGTATAGGGAAAGAAGGTACATACTTCAATATCATAAAAGCCATCTATGAAAAACCCACAGCGAGTATCATTCTCAATGGGGAAAAACTGAGAGCTTTCCCCCTAAGGTCAGGAACATGGCAGGGATGTCCACTATCACCACTGCTACTCAACATAGTATTAGAAGTGCTACCCACAGCAATCAGACAACAAAAAGAAATAAAAGGCATCTGAATCGGCAAAGAAGTCAAACTCTCTCTTTGCAGATGATATGATACTTTCTGTGGAAAACCCAAAAGACTCCACCCCAAAACTGCTAGAACTCATACAGGAATTCAGTAAAGTGGCAGGATATAAAATCAATGCATAGAAATCAGTGGCATTCCTATACACCAACAAGAAGAAGAAAGAGAAATTAAGGAGTTGATCCCATTTACAATTGTACCCCAAACCATAAGATATCTTGGAATAAATCTAACCAAAGAGGCAAAGAATCTGTACTCAGAAAACTATAAAATACTCATGAAAGAGAATGAGGAAGACACAAAGAAATGGAAAAACGTTCCATGCTCATGGGCTGGAAGAACAAATATTGTGAAGATTTCAATGCTACCTAGAGCAATCTACACATTTAATGCAATTCCTATCAAAATACCATCAACTTTTTTCAAAGAAATGGAACAAATAATCCTAAAATTTGTATGGAACCAGAAAAGACCCCGAATAGCCAGAGGTATATTGAAAAAGAAAAGCAAAGCTGGTGGCATCACAATCCCGGACTTCCAACTCTATTACAAAGCTGTAATCATCAAGACAGTATGGTACTGGCACAAAAACAGACACATAGATCAATGGAACAGAATAGAGAGCCCAGTAATGGACCCTCAACTCTATGGTCAACTAATCTTCGACAAAGCAGGAAAGAAGGTCCAATGGAAAAAAGACAGCCTCTTCAACAAATGGTGTTGGGAAAATTGGGACAGCCACATGCAAAAGAATGAAACTGGACCATTTCCTTACACCACACACAAAAATAGACTCCAAATGGATGAAAGACCTCAATGTGAGACAGGAGTCCATCAAAATCCTAGAGGAGAACACAGGCAGCAACCTCTTCGACCTCAGCCGCAGCAACTTCTTCCTAGAAACATCGCCAAAGGCAAGGGAAGCAAGGGCAAAAATGAACTATTGGGACTTCATCAAGATAAAAAGCTTTTGCACAGCAAAGGGAACAGTCAACAAAACCAAAAGAGAACTGACAGAATGGGAGAAGATATTTGCAAATGACGTATCAGATAAAGAGCTAGTATCCAAAATCTATAAAGAACTTCTTAAACTCAACACCCAAAGAACAAATGATCCAATCAAGAAATGGGCAGAAGACATGAACAGACATTTTTCCAAAGAAGACATCCAAATGGCCAACAGACACATGAAAAAGTGCTCAACATTGCTCGGCATCAGGGAAATCCAAATCAAAACCTCAACGAGATACCACCTCACACCAGTCAAAATGGCTAAAATTAACAAGTCAGGAAACAACAGATTTTGGTGGGGATGTGGAGGAAGGGCAACCCTCCTACACTTTTGGTGGGAATGCAAACTGGTGCAGCCACTCTGGAAAACAGTATGGAGGTTCCCAGCAATTGAACTACTGAAAAAAGATACAAATGTAGGGATCCAAAGGGGTACATGCACCCCGATGTTTATAGCAGCAATGTCCACAATAGCGAAACTCTGGAAAGAGCCAAGATTTCCATCGACAGATGAATGGATAAAGAAGATGTGGTGTATATATACAATGGAATATTATGCAGCCATCAAAAGGAATGAAATCTTGCCATTTGCAACGATGTGGATGGAACTGGAGGGTATTATGCTGAGCGAAATAAGTCAATCAGAGAAAGACATGTATCATATGCTCTCACTGATATGAGGAATTCTTAATCTCAGGAAACAAACTGAGGGTTGCTGGAGTGGTGGGGGGTGGGAGGGATGGGGTGGCTGGGTGATAGACATTGGGGAGGGTATGTGCTATGGTGAGTGCTGTGAATTGTGTAAGACTGTTGAATCACAGACCTGTACCTCTGAAACAAATAATACATTATATGTTTAAAAAGAAAAAAGAGGATAGCAGGAAGGGGAAAATGAAGGGGGAGGAAATCGAGGGGGAGACAAACCATGAGAGACTATGGACTCTGAGAAACAAACTGAGGGTTCTAGAGGGGAGGCGGGCAGGGGGATGGGTTAGCCCTGGTGATGGGTATTAAAAAGGGCATGTACTGAATGGAGCACTGGGTGTTATATGCAAACAATGAATCATGGAACACTACATCAAAAACTAATGCTGTAATGTATGGTGATTAATAAAATAAAATAAAATAAAAAAGAACACAGTAATAGTAGGGCTTCACCCAGGATGATAGGTGACAAAACACCACTCTTGTTCTCTTTCTCTCTGCTTTATCTGTTTGGTGAGATAGGGCAAAAGATGGGCCACATATGTCACCAGTCTCTCACTCTCTCTTAGAACTTGCCAGCCCAAACCCACACACATTCTCTTCTCATTCATATAGTAAACACAACAGGGCAAGTTAAGTCAATCCAATTTGAATATGTAGAAAGACTCCACAGAGATCTAGCAATAATCGCGCCTCGGATAAACCTCATTGGCTATGATACTGCCACTGCGCAAAGCTCTTCACAGAGATCTAAGCACACTCTTTTACCCAGCTTCCCCACAGATAAAGTTGACATTTTTATTCTAAACTATGTGTACTTCTCAAGGGGTTCAGAAGTTGGAAAAAGGAATAGATGGTTTAATTAACTGGCCTCCTCAAACTCCAACAAAAGGTATGTAAACTAAAAAAATGGAAATCAATCTGAAGGAAATTATATGGGAGGTGAGTTTAGTGTAGGACTGTCAGCTACCATGAAGTTTAAAATTTTCTAAAAACATTCAACAAAGACCTAATACTGAGACCTAATTCAGTTGAAGATCACTATTAGAGATGCGGAGATTTCTAATTAGAGTCAATGACTTCAAAAGATAAAGCACTATTCAGAATTTTTACTTTTTTGTGTCACTTTGGTGAGTTGTATTTTTCAAGGAATTTGTCCATTTCATATAAGTTGTCACATGTATTGACATGTTGTTTATAGTATTTTTTATCCCTTAGATATTTCTTGGATCTCTAGTAATGTTTCCTCTTTATACCTATATTGTTAATTTGAGCTTTCTCTTTTTTTCTTAGTAGGGGTTTATTTATTAATCTTTCCAAAGAAACAACTTTGACCTTATTTATCTTTGTTAGTCTTCTCTATAGAATGCCTTCTTACTTTGTTATTTCCTTCATTCCAGTTTATTGAATGTAATTGCATTTCTTTTTCTAGGTTTTCAAAGTGAAAAATTAGATCACTGGCTTTCAACCTTTTAAACATATGCATTTAAAGCTATAGAATTTGAAGCACCACTTTAACTGTTTCTCACAGTTTAGATACTGTGCTTGTATTTCTTTGACCAGTGGATTATTTAAATGTGTCTGCTTATTTGCCAAACAAATTGAGGATTTTTTTTTAAAAAATCCTTATTTCTAGTTTAATTCCACTATGGAACATATATGATTTTAATCCTTTTAAATTTGTTGACATGTGCTTTTTTGGCTCATTTGGTAAAAGTTCCTTGTACATTTCAACAGGATGTGTATTCTGCAGTGGTTGAAAATAATGTTCTATAAACAGTAATTGGTCAAGTTGGTTACAGTATTCTTAAATATTTTATAACCTTACTGATTTTAAAAGTCTGCTTATTCTAGCAGTGGTTCAAAGAAGGTTGTTAAATTCTCCAAATATGATGGTGAAATCATTATTTTTCCTCTTTGTCCTGTCAATTTTAGCTTTACATATTTTGGACTTGTATTGTTAGGAATCTATAAATTTAAAAGTGTTGTTTTCCTATTGAATTGACCCTTTTATCAGCATAAAATTCTTCCTTTGCCTTTCATAATACTTTGTCTTAAGGTCTACTTTGTCTGATATTACTATATTGGATTTCTTTTATTATTGTGCAAGGTACTTTTTCTTCACATATTCTTTTATGCAATATATGCCTTGTGCAAACTAAATATAGTTAATACAGTTGAGTCTTTTTTTAAATGTAGCTCAAAACTTTTTGGCTTTGGTTGGAGGACTAAACCTATTTACATGTAATCAGCTACTGATATTTAAAACACCTTATTATTAGTTTTCTATTCATTCCATCTAATCTTTTCTTTTAATTAATAAATTTTCCTTACTGCATTTTATCTTAGCTTTTTTTTTTTAATCCCAATATAGTTAACATATAGTGTTATATTAGATTCAGGTATACAATATAGTTTTCTGCAGTGGCTGCACCAGTTCGCATTCTTGCCAACAGTGCACAAGGGTTCCTTTTTCTACACATCCTTGCCAACATGCGTTATTTCTTGGGTTTTTGATTTTAGTCATTATGGCAGGTGTGAGTTAATATCTCATGGTAGTTCTGATGTGCATTTTATAATGAGTTATGTTGAGCATCTTTTCACATGTCTCTTGGCCATCTGGATGTCTTCTTTGGAGAAATGTCTGTTCATGTCTTCTGCCCATTTTTTAACTAGATTATTTGTTTTTTGGGTGTTGAGTTGTATAAGCCCTTTATATATTTTGGATACTATTTATCAGTTATGTCATTTGTGAATATCTTTTCTCATTCAGTGGGTTGCCTTTTAGTTTTATTGTTTCCTTCACTGTGCAGAAGCCTTTTATTTTGACATAGTCCCAATAGTTAATCTTTGTTTTTATTTCCCTTGCTTTAGAAGACATACCTGAAAGATGTTCCATGGCCAATGGAGACATTACTGCCTGTGCTATCTTCTAGGATTTTATGGTTTCAGGTCTCATTTTTAGGTCTTTAATCTATTTTGAATTTATTTCTGTTTATGGTGTAAGAAAATGGTCCAGTTTCATTCTTTCGCATGTAGCTGACGAGTTTTCTGAACACTGTTGAATAAATTATCTTTTTCCCATTGGATATTCTTTCCTGCTTTGTTAAAGACTGACCATACAGTTGTGGGTTTATTTCTGGGTTTTCTATTCTGTTCCATTTATCTATGTGTTTATTTTTGTGCCATTACCATACTGTTTTGATAACACCTTTGTAATTTAACTTGAAGTCTGGAATTGTGATACCTTCAGCTTTGCTTTTCTTTTTCAAGACTGCTTTCACTCTTCTGGGCCTTTGTGGTTGTATATAAATTTTAGGATTGTTTCTGTTAGCTTTTTGTTCAAACACCTTTGTACTCTTTTTAAGCAGTTATCCTAGACATTACAAATACTTCCTTGAATTACTACACTTGACTTTTACCACTTCCTATATAAGACAAAAATATTGGTTTTACTCCATTTACACCTATCTGCCCTTTGTTCTATTGTATTTTATTTCTACATATGTTTTAAGCCTGAAAGACATTGATTGTTATTATTGCTTTAAATAGGCAAAAATCTTTTATATTTACTCACATATTTATGCTTTTCATTTTTTCCCTAAAATTCTATGGTCCCAACTGGGATCATTTTTCTTTAGACTGAATAACTTCCTTTAGCATTATTGTACTATGGTGGTGCTACCTGTGATAAAGTCTCCCACCTTTTGTCTAAAAATATCTTTATTTTGCCTTCATTTAAAAAATATTTTTACTGTGCATAAAGTTTTAGGTTGGCAATATTTTTCCTTTCTGCACTTAAACTTTAAAGATGTCATTCCACTGTGTTCTAATTTTAAAAATTTCTGTAGAACAGTCTCCCATAAATCTTATCGTTGCTCCTTTGAAGTTACTGTGGTTTCTTTCCTTGGGTTATTTTAAGATTTTCAATCTGGTTTCTTCAAGTTTCATTATGTTGTACCTATGTGTGGTTTTCTTTATATTAATCTTGCTCGGGGTTCACAAAGTTTCTGTACTTCTTGACTCTGTGGATTGTTATCTTTCATCAGTCTGGAAAATCTTTGGTCATTATCTTTTCAAATATTGTTTTTGCTCTTCTCTCCTCCTGGGACTCCAATTATATGTATATTAGATGAAATGATTCAGTCCATGTATCTCTTATCCTATATTGTTCTTTCCATTCTTTTTTTTCCCCTGGGCTTTAGCTTGTACATTTTCCCATGGAACTGTCTTTGAGTTTACTAATTCTAGTTGTTTATTTTTTGCTGTGCTTACTTAACTATTAAACTCAAATCTTAACTTCAGATACTGTACTTTTCAGCTCTAGAGTATTTATTTTTTTTATAGATCTCAACATTGTTGCTATTCTTTGTCTTTCCCTCCATTTTTAACCACTTCCTTTATTTCCTTTAATATATTTATAAGTGATAAAATCCTTGTTTGATTAACTCCTATTTTTAGTGTCATTGATGGATCTACATCTATTTTTTTCTTCTTTGTTGGACTGATTTTTACTTTTCACATCTCATGTAACTTTTTAGTGTATTCTTAATACTGTGAATGTGACAAACTTAAAACTATAGTGGATATTATTTTTTCCCAGTGAGGACCCATCTTTTCCTCTATTAGACAGGTAGAGTGAGGAGATGATCTCTTCAATCTAATCAGTTTACCTCTGTTTTGAAATGTCTCAAATGTTAGAAGTCTGATTACTCTAAGACTACTATGCTTTTAGAAAGGTCATGTGAAGCCAGAATTCCACCTCTGCCCAGGCCCCATATATACGTGTAAAGATATCTTGCATCCTCTAAAGCAGTTCACCCACCAGCTAAACACTATCTAGTGATCTCATTCAATGCAACATGGAACAGAAAAATCACCCAGCTGAGATCTGCCTTAATTGCCAATCCACAGAATCATAAGCTCTATAAAACAACTGTTGTTTTAAATCACTAAGTGTTGGGACAATTGATTATGTAATAACAGATCATCGCAACAATGATTTTTGTAATTTATTTAAGTTGTTACAGGGGCCACAATAGCCTGTCACCACCTTCTACAACCCAACTGGAAGCAAAAGCCTAAACCTAGATGTTATTCAGAAGTAATGTGCAAAGTTAATTACAAGGTAAAATTATTCCTTAAAGATAAAAAAAAGCCAACATTCTCAGGGTTATTATAAAACAAACAATTTTCCAAACATAAACTTCAACTAAGCTACTGCAATTAACACTTTCTTCTTACTAAATAAACTACTGTACATATATAATCAAGCCAAAAAATTCATGCTCAGGTTGTCCTTTAGTTAATTTAACAAATGGTTATTTAGATACTTTCTCATGATTAGAGCAAGACCAGAATTGCAAATATAAAATTGAACACTGACAGCAGACTAAAGCAGTGATTTTAAAATATAAAATATAGAAATACCAGTGTATAAAAAATAAATTATGAAGTACAGAACAGGTAATAGCTGTTACTAAAGTAAAAATATATACATATAAACACACACGTATAGACACATATGCAGACGTATATGTAATTGTGTAATTGTGTATGTGTGTGCACTCAAATCTTATTTAAATGGAGGAGTGCCCCGTGCCAGTATGTTTACCACAGCATTATAACAGCTAAAAACTGGAAATAATTTAAATATACATTAACAGGAAAATAAGAAGGGGACAGGGAAAAGAAAGGAGACTTCAGTTTTTTATTCTATATAGTCTATACTTCATATATGAATTGAATTGTTAGAAATGCTTTACAACACACATGTATCACTTTTGAAAATTTATAATGAAAACCACACTATTCCAAGTTTAGTATCTATGGCCATGTTATACTGTCTTCAGACCCTGAATGATCCCTTGGCCTAAGCACTGGAGAACAGCCAAAATGATTTCTCAGGGAGAATCATAACCCATCAGCACATATTTCTTCAGACTACCTCTATTCATAGACAGTAGACAGTTTATTCTGATACTTTTCCTCCTCGGGCTCCCCAACATTCCTGAAAGGATGCCAACCGCACTCCCAATGTAGCTATTAAAGCAAATGGCTCCATATCTAACCTGTAACTGAGAATAACTACACTCCAGGTACTTGCTAGGGGGTAAAATGCTAAACTTAACTATCACTCAGTTTTTACAAAAAAGCTTCTGTGGAACTGCTGCATATCTACTTGGTACACCCATTCATTATTCTAAAACTGCATGTCTGGACTAAGACATACCATCAAAGAGCAGCATTCTTGGCTTTGTCCTTTTACCACTCTCCTTCCTATTCACCCAGCATTACTGTATTTAGTGAAGTGTCTTTGATGTTAAGCCACTAGACTGAATTGAAGGGAGGTTTAAGAAACAGTTCTAGAGAAGTCTTCAGTTACTCACCACAAGGATGCTGTTGAGGGCAGAGCTGAATATGCTGCACTATGAATAAAAGGACACATTTTTCTTTGAATTATAATTATGAGGTTTCTCCTAAGATGCTGATAAATTTTGATCTTGTGAATACTAGTAAAAACATCTCATCTTAGAATGGTCTCTTTAGAAAATTTAGAGCAAAATTTGTGACCGCAAGGAAATATGGGGGCTTTTATGAGATATATTGTGTGTCCTGACCTTGGTCCATTTGTCCCATTTTTATTACCTCTCTTATTTTTACAATACTGAGGTACAATTTACATACCATAAAATTCACCTGTTATAAGTGTACAGTTCAATGTTTTAGTCAATTTACAGAGGTGTGTAATCATCACCACAATCCAATTTCAAAACATTTCCTTCACTCCTCAATATCTCCTTAAGTCCATATGCAGTAATCCCTGCTGCCACCCCCAAAATTCCTCTGATTTGCTCTATCTAGATATTTCATACAAGTGGAATCATACAATTTTTAGTCTTTTGAATTTGGCATCTTTCACTTAGCATAATATTTTTGAGGTTCATCCATGTTATAGCATATGTCAGTATTTTCATTTTTTCAATTGCTGAAGAGTATTCTAATGTTTTGTTTATCCATTTACTAGTTGATGGACATTTGAACTGTTTCTCATTTTTGTCTATTATGAATAAAGGTACTATGAACAATTGCAAACAAGTCTTTGTGTGGATATATGTTTTCATTTCTCTTGGGTAGATTCTGAGAGTAGAATTGCTGGGTTTTATGGTGTGATGGTTAATTTTATGTGTCAATTTGATTGAGCACAATGCCCAGATATTTGGTCAAACATTATACTAGAAGAGTGTTTTTGCATGAAATTCACATTTAAATTGGTGGACTTTGAGTAAAGCAGATTGGCCTCATTATGTGGGTGGGTGGCATCCAATTAGTGGAAGGCCTGAATAGAACAAAAGGCTAACCCCTCAAAGCAAGAGGAAATTCCCCAGAAGACTGCCTTCAGACTTCATCTGCAACATCAGCTCTTCCTAGTTTTCCAGTGGACTAGGTTTGGACTCAAAGTGCAACTACTTCCTGAGTCCCCAGCCTGTCAACCTCCCCTATCACATTTTGACCCACCAAACCTCCACAATTATATGAGCTAATTCCTTAAAATAAATCTCTCCTATACGTAGACACATCCTATTGAGTATTCCTCAGAAACCTGACTAATGCATATGTTAAGTTGGTTTAATTTTTAGAGAAATGGTCAAACTGTCTTCCAAGGTGGGTGAACCATTCTATATTCCCACCAACAAGGTATGGGAGTTCCTATTTCCCCACATCCTAGACAGGAAATATTATGTGTCTTTTTGACAACAGGCCTCACAGTGGGTATGGAGTAGTATCTCACTGTGTTTCTAATGTGCCTTTTCCTAATAACTAATGATGATGAGCACATTTTCAGGTGCTTATAAGTCATTTAAGTCTTTTTTGATTACATGCCTGTTCAATTCTTTTGCTTGTTTTTTAATTGGGTTGTTTGTCTTCTCATCATCTGTTGAAGTTCTTTATATATTCTGGATACCATTCTTTATCAGACATGATTTGTAAATATTTTCTCTGTGGCTTGTCTTTTCAGTTTTTTTACAGTGCCTTTTGAGGCACTAAAGTTTGTAATTTTAATGAAGTTAAATTTATCCATTTTTGCTCTCTATGTCTCATGCTTTTGGTGTTATATCTAACAACTCTTTGCCCAATCCAAGGTCATGAAGTTTCTTCTATGCTTTCTTTTAGATGTTTTATAGTTTTAGCTCTTACATTTAGGCCCATAATTAATTCTGAGCTAAGTTTTGTGTATGGTTGACTTTTTTGAGGAAGTACATTTTTTTCGCATATAGATACCCAGTTTTTCCAGGACCATGTGTTTAAAAGATGACCCTTTGTTTATTGAATAGTCTTTAGCAGCTTTCTTAAAAAAAAAAAAAAAAAAAAAAGACAATGGACCAAATATGTAAGGGTTTATTCTTGGACTCTCAATTCCACTCTATTGATCTGCATGTTCATCATTATGCCAATGATATGTCTTGGTTTTTGTCACTGGATATTAAATTTCGAATTTGGGAAGTAACAAAGCCCTCCAGTTTTGTTATTTTACTCATTTATTTAAAACTTTATTTTATATTATGTGTACTAATGAATACCATCTTAAATTCTTTCTGAGGGAAGACAGATATAATACAACAAAATAGAGTATATCTTAAAGATGTTTTCAAAAGAATATATTCCTCTTAAGATCTGAAAGTGACAATCACTAATGCATTCTCCTAGGAATAATTATGAAATTAAGTCTCCCCCAACACACACCCACATCCACACTTATCAAATGGTATTAGGTATTAGGCATGATGCAGAGTTAGGTGCTAAAGATACAGAGACAAATAAGACACAGTCCCTCACTTAGCACAAAAATAGAGAATGATGGCACAGTGAATTATAGCAACAATTGATGTACAAGAAACAGGGGTAGCAAGGGCAAGGTATATTAATTTTATCTATCAGATCTACCTTACTTCATATAATCTTGTTTCTGAAAAAAAATGGCTTACAATTTTTGGTATTTTTTTTAAACAAAGTGAGTTTGAAAGCACCAAAGAGGCTACTACTTACAAAAGCTTAGAGTAAGCAATTCTTTTACAAAGTAGAGTTTCTCTCATCTAGTAAGGTCTTTTACTTCATTCCTTTTTAAGGACTTTAAAATTTTTACAAAAGAAATTTACACTAATGAAAAAATTCAAACAAAACAGAAATATGTTTAATAAAAAGTGTAAGCCCCATTTTCCCTCCAATCCACCCTACTCCTCCTCCCAAAGGGGCTAGCCATAACTTCTGTTATGCTTGGTCAACTCCTGCTTGTTCAGAGCGATACAAAACATAGAGAGTAAGACCTCTTGAAATCCTCACACCAATCTGAAATCTTGTTTTATAAAGGAGCCTCTTTCCCACTACACACAATATCAGAATAGCTAGCAAGACTTAAACATTATTCTTTTTCCTTCTATATAGCATCCTACGCCCTAGAAAAGGTGGAGATTAAGAGAAAAATGGACATAAGGAACAGACCTAAATAGTGCGTGCGTGTGTGTGTGTGTGTCTGTGTGTGTGTATAAACTTTATAGTAATGATTCCTGAAACTTGTTCTACAGGAAATTTTAATAAGTATTCTTTAAAAAGAAAAGAAAACAAGGAAGCTAAAAGGAAGGAAGGAGGGAGGGAAGGAAGGCAAGCAGAGAGGCAGGCAAGCAGTGGGCATTTCCAAAGTCAAATACATTTGGGAAATACTGGCTTAAATAAAATATCAATATTCACTGAGATGCTCCCACCTTTCATACAATTAGCTGACCACCAAACTCTTTAATCCTGGATCACCTAGTGATATCTTTAAAGACTGAGGCAAAAATACAGTGTGGGAAAGAAGCACTGGTTAAAGTTTCCCTTCATCAGCATACTGGCAGCAAGAGTTGAACAAAGGATATGCAGAAATATGCATACGGTCACAAAAATATGCTACGGGCCGAAAGACTAAACAGTAAGACTGTCTTAAGATTCTATCTTTACTATGTTAGAGAAAACTGGTTTCATTTCTTTGTTGTATTGTTTCTCCTTTGACTGTTTATGCAATAAAAGAACAAAACTAGAGATAGAAGTTTGGCTCTAAAATTAAATGCACTAAAGTGTTTGCTTTTAATAGTGAATAATAACGAGTAAATACAAAGGGTCTCAATATAAATTCTAGCCATATTTTTATTTGCTTCACAAAACCAAGAAACTGGATTTGTTTGGGATATTATTACAGTAATTGCTTTCTTGTATAAGAATCTTTAAGAGGTTAATAAAAAATTTCTGTGAGGTTCTATTTTTATATAGTTACTGCAGCTACCTATATCTATGCAACAACAACAAAAAAAAAAACAGTGAATTTGGATCTATCTCCTTATATGCAAGACTTCAAATCAAGGTACACATCAGCAGTGAAGTCTGTTAAACTTGCCACTGAGATTGGATGGAGCCTTTACTACCAAAGTATAATCATGAATGATAACTTTTCAATATATATGCTGTCTTCCCACTGAAATTTTAATTTGCAAGGACTTCTTACTGAAGTGGATCCTTAAGGTAACTAACAGAGTTGTATGTCCTCTGTGGAAGCTATTCTGAAATTGCACTTCACTAAAAAATAACGAATTAATAAATCACCAATGGAGAAAAGGCTCCATCCTATCCTTAAGCTTTTTGTTTTTGTTTCTTCACTGCTGTTGGGAAAGGAAGTGTGGTTTCAGATCTTAAGAGGTGAAGTGTCATTTTCAGATCTTAAGAGGAATATATTCTTTTGAAAACTATGACTGGTATTTATAAATGTAAAGTAGGCTCACTCTTTAATATCTAAAACCCAACTATTTGACTAATACTGAACTCACACTTCCTCTGTGAAATCTCTCACCACTCTCTAGTTCAAGTCAAAATGATTTCTCCTTCCACTAAGCTACATGGTTCTTGTTCAGGCCGCTCGCTTAGCACATACCCACATTTAATGTACCGTAAGTTGCTGTTTAACTTGACTAGTGTATGTATCCTATTCATTGAAAAGTCTAAAAGACTTTAGGTGGCACATCTTATTTAGTAAGTATTTGCTGATGACTGACATTACTATTCAGTGCTTTATTATGGTCTTAGAAATAGATATTCCCTGGGAGAAAATGTAAGTGTTTTTCCATTATGAGAATAGTGAATGGGCTTATCGGTTTTAGGAAATGCTAATAGACTATAATTTAAGTAACTTATGACTAAATCTCATTGTTTTCTATGACACAGCAGTGGCATGGTTAGGCCAACCAGGTATACAACACTTTCATGGAGTTGGGCAGAGAATGCTTTGAGAGAATTAACTGTTTAATAACAAAGGACTTCGAACAAGATCTATCATTAGAGACTAAGAGAAAGGGTAAGTGAAACATTACTAGGCATATACATAATCATGCACATACAGAGCAATTAAGAATCTATAAAAGTAATCTGGCAGTCTAATTCACTCATTCAACAAACCATTATTGAAAGCCTACTGCATGGCAGGCTCTGTTTAAGGCTTAGGGGAACTAAAGGTGAATGAGAAATATCAACCGTCCATGTTGGCTCTTGGAAGCAGATACAAACAGAATCTAAAAATTCATCTATCCACCTCTGTGTAAAACCATACTACACATGGTTAAGGTGCATAAAGAGTATTTTATCTCACTGTTTTAAGCAATGCAAATAGTTTACTTTGGCCTAAACACCAGCAAGCTTAAATTATCTTAGAAACTCCTACAAAGAGACATTGTTCCATTTCTGTCTGTCCCCAAACCCTAAGGTTCCCAAGTTGTTGAATGAAGACACAGAGATGTGCTATAAGCAACACAAGCAAACTGACGCAGAGCCGCGTCTAAAGAAACACTCCTTACCTAACAATGGGGGCAGTGCTGGCCCTGGGAGCCCCTGCCCCTATCAATTCACCAGCAGCTGCTGACATATTCTTAGGCTTCACAGGAGCATAGCATTTTCTTCTAAAACTGAAGGGGAAAGGCAAAAATAGAAAACCTTTTGCCAACCACAAAAATGTATATTTAAAAAATTGTGGAATAAAAATGAGCTGCTATATACTTTTAAAACCAGAGAAAAAGGAGAAAATTACAACCACCAGTAGCCTCCCTATGCTCAACCACAACCTTCTGAACTGAACTGAAGCAGAAATGTGGCAGTTTCAGTCAAGCAGCTTTGCATCTGAGGCAACTTAAAGTGATCTAGCACTTAAGCAAGCTGAAAGTAACATGGTAGAGTCAAATTTTACTCTTTTAGAATCAGAACCCATTTTTCAAGTGTGTTGTTAGAAGGAAGAATGCAATCTTTAATAGATGAATAGGCTTTCATTTAACTAGAAATTCACTAAACCAGGAATCAGGAGATTTTAAAATCTACACAGTTAACTGGACAACAAACTTGGCTGCTAAATTTGATTTTTAAAACTAGTAGGTTATGCTCTGTTCTTGTATTAAATCACAGGGATTTCTTCTGGGATTGCAAAGGAATGAGCATGTGGCCTATCTCACGAAGGAAGGAGAGATTTCTAGCCTTTAAAAACAGGAGGTTCGCCAACATGATCACCTGGGACAAACTTGGCCAGAGCAAGCAGGCTAGAAGGTTATAGGAGCCTGGGAATGTTTAACATCAAGAAAGAAATTACAGCTCAGTAAGATCAGAGGGAATTACACAGGAAATGTGAACAGTAACCCTTTCATATCTCCACACCCCCTCCTACTGCCTGTGATAAATGGAGTCCTGCAGCCATCCAGCTATGTGAATACACAGACCAACAGCAGAGGGGGACTGGGAAAAAGGAAAGAAGCCATTTTATATAAACACACACACACACACACACTCACAGCCCAGCCAAAATTCATGACATGATAAAATCATGTTGCTCCAGAAAACCGCCTTTAGCCTTTCTAATTGCCACGTATGTACTGTATCACCGCCTTATCCAACAGAGCCTTAAGTAAAAATTCCAAAGAAACGTGAAGAATCAGGCGGGGGTGGGGGACAGAATAGTTGGCGCACGCATCACAAGTAGGGAAACGTGGCTCTTCTGAAGCTGACCAAACAAACAGGTCTCCACCCTGGCTTATGTTTAAACATCTTGTTCCTAGTCAGTCTGTAGGGAAAACATTCTTTCCACAATAAATAATACGCAACTGAATCAGAAATTCTTACTCCATTCTTTATCTACTCTATGTAGAAGTTCTTCGGCATTATAAACCAAAGCTCAGAGAAGTCAACTAATTTTGAACTCTATTAAAAAACAGTTTAGTTGGAGTCAAGGCAAATTAAAATATTTCTTGCTTCTAATTTGAAAAAGCAAATGTGCAGATCCTAGACTCCTCTAGAGACCCCTGGCTTGGGATCTCAAGAAAACAAGCTACTCTTACCACAACTGCCTTTCAGAAAAGGGGAAATGCTCAGTTTCTATAAACAGGTGAGTTTAAAAGAGATTAATTAAAAACAAAACAAAACAAACAAAAACCCAAAACACTATCCGTGATCCTCAGACAGTGAGGGCATGGGTGGGGCAGCAAAATAAATAAAGAAAAAAGTGATATTTCAATGTGCTAAGCTTAAAATATGGAACGGAATTTCATAGATCACTCTGAAATAAGATTTAAGTTTTTTCATTTTTCATTTTTGCCCAGAAACTGTGGGCAAAAATTTATTTGTTGTCCAGTTAACTGTGTAGATTTTAAAATCTCCTGATTCCTGGTTTAGTGAATTTCTAGTTAAATGAAAGCCTATTCATCTATTAAAGATTGCATTCTTCCTTCTAACAACACACTTGAAAAATGGGTTCTGATTCTAAAAGAGTAAAATTTGACTTCAGGATAGAGGTGGCTTGCCACAAAGAGTAGGTTAAGAAATAAATGAAAGTAAACAGAGATGACAAAGCAAACCACCAGTAAAAGTCAAAAGGGTTAGCTTTTTAGAACTATCCAGAAGAGGAACAATAAAACCAAAGGATTTTTTTTTCCAGCAAAGTGCCTCCTCCAAAGTACACGTATCTTCTTCAAGAAATAGCCTATATCAGTAGTGTTTTTGTATAATAATTGGCACATCAGTCAAATGCCAAATGAGATTTAAATTGCAGACTTCCTAGTTGCCTTAAACAACTGATACCTAATTTCTGGCTCTTAGAGAGGCAATTTGATAACTGTTCAATAAGCTAAAGGTGCTTGTTCTTTCTATGGACTCTGAGTTGCTATAACCTTTATGTTAGGAGAAGCATTAGGGGAATGACAGGGAGCAAAATAATAAACAAATTCTGAGTCAGAAAGCAGACGTCTGAGTGGACTTTCACACAAAATGGGGACCTTGAAGGGCACCAAATGGAAACTCAGTGCAGCTACCTCCCCATCTGGAAACGAGAGCTTACCTTTAGCACCTCTTAACCATCGTTCACCCACGTCTTGTTCTGATAAACATAAACACCTCATATCCCCATTGAATGTTATTTGGGATCTCCAAATAATTTAAGTATTATAACCAAAAAGAAACCACAGCAAGATAATTTGATGGTTTTTTCAAACAATGTCGCACAACAACCGAATTTATTACAAACACTTTTTTAAGTACACAGACGTTAATTTATATTTGCTTACTTTTATCTTGAAGACAAAAGAACAAAAATGTCTACGAACACAAATGTATAATGACAACAAAATGGTGATCATTGGGACCTTCAACATATCTCCTCTCCTTGAGAGTTACTGTCAATGATCTTTTCAGTTGTTAAACTGGGCCTAAAGAAATACTGACTGATACATATTAGGCCTTTGATATTTGTTAAATGATTCAGCAATAAGTCCTCTTCTTCTATTTCGAAAATAAGAGAGCCCTAATACAGTACTCTCTTGCAAGTAATAAAGGATAGAAGCATAAGGAGGTTAAATCTTCAGTACAGAAGGAATAGTTAAGAGGCAAACTGTAGACAGCCTTGACAAGAGTTATTATAATAAAAATAGTAAGAATATCACCTAATATTTGCACATTTGTACAGTACTTCCCAATGTACAAAACATTTTATATAATTTCAACCCTCCAACTTTATAAAGTGGATATTATCATTTGATTGAAACAGCATAAAGTGGCTTTTTCTAGATCACCCAGCTAGTTAAGCAGCAGAGCTGAGATTTAAACCTTTCTAAAAAGCTATCTCATTCATTAAAAGTGCTTTATTTTGTCATGAAATTCTGAATATATCTTCCTCCAAACTCCAAAATCAGGGAATACATAATAAACACAACCTTTTTTTCCTCTCAATCCACTCACTGTCACTCCCTTTCTACCAATTCCCATTAAAAAAAATCCTCCGAGCTCCTACTGCAACAGCCTTTCTCTGTTTCCTCATACCAGAATGACTAAAGGGCACAGGGAGAAGCATCTTCCAAAAACAAACCTCTTTCCACCTAGGTCTTGTAACCTGTAACTGTTCCCCCAAATAAGGACATCATCACAGGCAAGGACTTTTAAAACCATTAACTAGAGAGGAATGTCTGGGGTTGTCTGTTCTTCATTTAGAATGAGTCAAATACGACACAAATTACCTCTTCATTCCTAAAAGGTGAGCAGGAGTCCCCCTCACATTCCTGGCCTTCTAGCTTAGCAGAGACACCCACTCCGGGGACTTAGTAGTGAAAGGCTGATTGCACAAGAGTAACAGAACTAACAGAGCTAAAAGTTATATTCTTACCAACTTTTACAAATCATCCCACATGTTTATTTTTGAAGTCTTATTAAAGAATGATTAAACTACTGGCATTAGTAATTTAATGTAAATGTGAGGTATAATAAAGGTGAAAATGTATTCATATAAAACCAACTATTTTTACTCACCTCTGAAGCTTATTATAAAGATTATTAAGCTAAATTATATAAAAAATGCTAAATATCTTGTCTAGCGCATAGTAACTACTCAATAAATGTCAGCTGTGGTTAGTAACATTATTGAAGAATTAAAAACAAAACACGACAGAAGGCCATATTTAAAATGAACAAGCAAACAATATATTCCATGGGTTGTTTTTTTAAAATTTATGCAAAACATAAATATCTGTTCTATGCATACAAACATATCCATATAAATATTCAAAAAAACCTTTTGGATGAATAAATGATAAAATGATGACCTCTGGGAGGATGGGAGAGTGGTGATCAAAGGGAACTTTGATGTGTAATGCTTTTTTTTTTTAACGAAGTACTTACGTATTCCTTCTATAAATAAATTTTTTAAAAAGCAAAATAGAAAACATCTTTACACAAAATCTTATCTTAATAATTCATTCCTATAGTTATTTCAGCAGTACATGAAAAGTTTACTTCTATTTTTAATGTATCCAAATGATGTCTGAAACCTCATTTTCTTTAGTAATACCATTTAAGTTTTACGTTACATACTGCTCTCAATAATCTTCCTAATGATATTCCTAATTGCTATATTAAAAATACTTGCTGGTGCACAAAAAAATATATTTATTAAGTTTTAGAACAACTCAATGTATTTAATCAAGGGGCAAGGAGTCTTTCAAAGTCCAGGAAGCCATAAATCAAAACAGTTTTACATAAAAAGATTACCTTCTCCCTTTAAATTTTCTATGTGTTTACATTTAAAAAACCAGACAAAAAGTCAAGTCCTTGATTCTTTTTAAAGCCAAAGTGTTGCCTATTTAAAATCATCATAACAATCTCAAATGTCTCGAATGCTGCTCTAATTAAAAACCCTTCCTCCTAGGCTCTTCCCAGCTTCTAATTCTTGTCTGTGCCATATTGATGCTGGTTTTAAAATTCTAACTTTCCTTCTAGTTTACAACCATAACTTTGACTTTTTCATCCCATTCTTTTTTCCTTCAGATCATCTAGATTTGTGCCCATAAACTGTGGGCAAACCAGGTCACAAAAGCTCTTATTAACTCCCTCAGTGCAGCAAATAGTGGGCCTCCTATGGTTCAGGCATGGAGGTAAACCACATGCACCACAGACCCAACCAGCCTGGGCCCCTTCAATTTACAAATCCAGCTTATAAATTAAAGGCCTCCACTGCTGTAAAAAAAAAAAAGACCAGCATTTCAACGGATGAGCGATAGAGAAAGTAGCCTCTTCCTTGTCCAAGAGACACTTGGTTTAGTAGGATATCCCCACCTCAAGGAGCTGTGGGATTCAGTGATTATGGAAGGCTGTGCAATCTCTTTAGATACATTCAAAATTCAAGAAAGCCCCTTTCTGTAAATTAATGGGGAACAGTATTTGATCAAGAGGTATCTTCCTATAATTTCAAATAAAATATTCTAGTTATAATTTGTAGCTGCTACAGGGCAATTCCAATAATAATTATAATAATATACAGCTTTATTTCTAGAAAATAAGAAGCACATGTATTGACAGTTTTTTTTCCTCCTAGATGCTCAGCTGTGGACTCATTAATATTAAGCTGCTGGACCTACAAAAATGTACAATGGTTCCCCCAGTAGTCAACTCTCTTAATTTTAGACAGCTTAACTTCACACAGTAGTTAAGAACATCAACTTTGGAAACAAGGCCCAGATCTACTACATGCTAATTGTATCGGTCAAGTTACTCAACTGCTCTGTGCCTCAGATTCTAAGTTAATACTAATACCTACCTTATAGGATGACTGTAAGGATTACTTAACTGGTTATACGTAAAACACTAGAACTGTGCCTGACAAAGAGTAAAACATTGTCAAATTCTTGGCTGTTATTATTATCCTTAACATCAGAAATGTATAACTCTTGGAAAAAAACAGAACTTTAAGCACAGCTCACTACAACCATTGAAGAACCAGGTTCTTTGAGACTGTTTAGTTCTATTAGAACACATGCAAAGTTCTCTGCATTATTCTCTCCTATGCATTCTGATTTATTCCCTCCTGTATGTCTCCATGTACCCTGGGCTCTACTTATCCATTTACTCCTCTCCCTCTGGACTATAAATGTCTTGAAAAAAGGGATTCTATCCTACCTTGTAGTTTCAACATCTAGCATAGAGCAGATGCGCTATAAAAACTTAACAAAACATAGTATTAGCAATTTAACCTTGCAAGCCCTGGCCATGACATCAATTCCTTTGCAAAGAAGCTGTGTTTTGCAACTCTCTACCCGAGTAGTCCAGTTGAAGGTGAATAACCTTCTGCATGATAATGACATACAGTATCCCTCTATGTACAGGCTGAAGAAAAGAGGAATCCCATGTCCCACAGAAGAGTCTAGAATTCAGGTTGTTACTATCAGTAACAAGGGTCTTCCTCTACTAAGAAAAAAAAGTATTAGCCATTTATCTGTCTGCCTTATTCAAGTTAAATTCTTGAGGACAGAGGCCACTGAACGTTGATCTCCGCATCCCTAGGTGGGCCTACCATACAATGGCACTTCATAAAAGCCTATCACCTGGATTTTTTTATCCAAGCTTCTAACTTATTTTGAATTTCACTTGGATTTATTCAAGACATGTCTTTATTTACTAGAACAAAATGCATTTCTGAAATTAAACAATTCTCTTTTTTCCCTAGAAGCTCTTGGTAGAGAGGGAAATAAAACTCCTCAAAGTGATGACTACAGAGAAGAGAAGCAACCAATGTCTGCTGCATGATCTTTTCCATGCTGCCCTGGATGAAGCCTTGGTTGGTGGCTCATCCTCCAGAATCGAGCCAGAACAAAGCCTTTCTTCAAAAAGAGTCACCTTTGACTGCTGTATAGATTTTATTCAGTCAGCCTTGTTTCCTCGCTCTCTCACAATTGTGACATGTTCATTATTTCAAAATTCTATCTGCCCACCCTACCTGTGACCATGTCCAGCTCAGCTTATGACAAAAAGCCAGCTTGGGCAGCATCCTCTTGCTGATGTTGTGAAACATGAATTCAGTGCTAGCAGCCTTCTGACCACTCAGGAGCTCATCAGTAAAAGACCTTCAGTGTGACCTTTAGTCTGATGTCTGATTATTATCACACAATGGGCCTACCTCCCAGCATCCTCAATCTCAAGACAAGCACACGTCCTAGAATTACCTTCTGGGAGTCTAGATAAATATGTTTCTACATTTTCTCAGGGAAAAGTAGTGATTTCACATTCCTCTGAGTCATTCTATGACAGACTACTTCAAGGTGTTATAATTGGGATCTCCAGCATAGCATGTGTCACTTACCTAATATTAGGTCAGAGCATAAATACACAAGTCATATAAGATCCCTTCTTCTAACTCTCTACACTCAAAGTAGTAAGATAAGTGATTTATTCCTCTTGACTCTGCAAGATGAAATTAAGCTGACTTCTTTGCTTAATGAAATTAAAAATAAAAATGCTGTCAAATGGAAACTTCTTTGCTATCCTTGGTGCCCTGGTCAGTCATGGAATTTTAAAGTTAGAAAGTATCTCAGAGAGTCATCTTCCTCATTTCATAGATCTAGCCTGAGGCCCAGAAAAGTCAAGTGTTTTGCCACGGTCACAAAGAAAAACAGAGAAACAAAGCTGGAAAAAAAGGCTTTCCTGCCTCCTCAGCCCTTATGCTTTCCACATACCACACTAAGATGAGTCTCTTGGCAAGAACTTCACCATAACCCGCAATCTCAGAGAGGCTGTTCTCAGCTTCACCTCACTCCCTACATCTTCGTAGTCCAGCCACGTAATTATCTGCTAAATATATATATATGTATATGAAAGACAAGACTTCCATCTCTAAAAATAACTTTGCAACATCACTTATCACTGTTTTCTTAAAGATATCACCGCTAGCAACTGCTACAGGCTTCTTCCTTCCACACTGTTTCTAAGACAAGACTGAGTGCTATCTAAGACCCTACTTTCTTAAATAGTCTTTAAGTATAATGTGAAAAAAAAATGGGAAAGCCCCATATACAAGTTCCATTATTATAGAAAGGGAATGGAGCTGGTACCCACTTGAGGTCATCACATGACGAGGAGTATTCAAGATAGGCTATTAGCCTATCAGAGACTCAAAGCTATGAGTCTTTCACTAAGCAAACATTAATGAGAATGTAAGTGCCATGCCCTGTGTTACCTGATAAAGTAATGACAGGGACATCTTAGAAAGCTGACTAGTAAATAACTGGGAATGTTCCCACAAATTCAAAAAATCAAAACCAAATTAAACAAAGATAAACTTTAAATCAAAGAGCAAAAAGTCCAAAACACAACAGAAACAAAAAAGAATTTAAAACAGAAAGCTTCAAACAAGAGCAATGCAGTAAAACCAATTAGATCAATTTTGACAATAAATATAAAGGAGTTAAAATATCCTTAAAGGACAAAGGTTCTTACTAGGTTAAAAAATGAAATCTAGCTATACTCTACTTTTAGGAAATATCTAAAACACATGACAAAGAAAAAACAATATAGTAAGTATAAAGACATAGAGGGAAATATAAACTAAGGTAGGAATATTCATGTCAGCTAAAACAAAGCACATAGCAAAAATTAGGAAGAAAGTCATATTATTCTGACAAAAGGTGTAATTATCAATTGAGATGTTGACAGCAAATAATACATTAACACACATTCCAAACCAAAAACTGATATAAATATAAGGAAAAATTAATAAATTAATGATTTATATCCTTAAGCCTCTATAGACTAGACAAAAAAATTATAGAAAAGTTGACAACATAATAAATAATTCTAGTTGAAACTGTACTTCAAATTTTGAATTTTGACTTTTCCCAGGTTAACAATACAACACTGAAAAACTGATAACAATAACACTGAACCCTCATGATGCTGAGCAGGGGCGGCAGGCTGCAGCTCCCAGTCAGCCACATGATCACGAGGGTAAATAACCAATAGGCTTAAAACCATGCTGTACACATACAACCATTCTGTTTTTCACTTTCAATAGAGCATTCAATATATTATTTGTGATATTCAACACTTTATTATAACACAGTGTTTGTGTTAGAGGATTTTGCCCAGCAGGCTAATATAAGTGTTATGCATGTTTAAGGTAGGCTGGGCTAGCTATGATGTTTGTTAGGTTAGATGTATTAAATGCATTGTCAGCTTAAGATATTTTCAACTTACAATGGATTTATCAGGACATAATCCCATTGTAAGTAGAAGAAAACCTGTATAACATTTATTAATAATTAGTACCTAAAGCTTGAAAGTAACTTGAACTTTGAGAAACACTCTCCTGAATAATTATTTTAATTGAGACTGCACACTAAAATATATTGGATATGGCCAAAAAGTACACAGAGAAAAACAGAATTCTTAAATGCTTTCCTTTGGATTAATGTATAAACTTTCTGCTATAACAAAGAGATTCAGGGGCCCCTGAGTGGCACAGGCAGTTAAGTGTCCAACTCTTGGTTTCAGCTTAGGTTGTGATCTCAGGGTCACACGAGATCAAGCCCTGTGTGGGGCTCTGCTAGAGAATCTCTCTCCCTCTCCCACTGCCCCTCCTGCTCATGCTCACTCCCTCTCTAAAATAAATAATCTTTGAAAAAAAAGATTAAAAAATACAGTAGTTCAAGATAGAAAATTTCCTTTTTCATATTACAATACAGGGTGTCAGGGAAAGGTAAGATTTACGAGATCACCAAGGACATACACTGCTCTGTCATTTTCACATGACTTCCAGCTCTGCACCTAAGATGGCTGCTATACCTGATATAACATCCCAGCCAATCAGAAAGGGAAAAGAGAAAGTCTAGGACATGTGGCTTGTTTTGAAGGAGGTAACCTTATACAGTCACCTTTCAACTATTATTAGCCACAAAGCCACACCCTGCCGCAAGAGAAGCAGAGCAATGTAGTTTCTAGGTGGGCAGCCATATATACGCTCAGGTAAAATCTAGAGGTTCTGTGTCCAAAAGGAAGAATAGATTCTAAGAGACATTGGAGTATTATGCATACGTTCTAATTAGAAAAATGCAGAAGAATAATAAAACAAAACCCAGAATGAATTATATGTAACCACTTCATTTTAGCTAGATTCATCTTAGTGCCAAGGACACTACCAAATACCAATTTAAGAAGTCAGAAAAGTAATCAATGAATTCTAAGTATGCTAGAGTCCTATTCCAATACATCAAATCATAGGCTAGAAAGTATACTGAGAATTCATTTATTCTCTTTCCTTGTTTAAGGATATTTAATTCATGTATTATTGTTTTTATTGTGTATACTGATTTATCTGAATGGATTTTTCAGGTTGACTCAGTTGCAATCTTAACACAGAGGTCTCCTATTAGACAGAGTTAATCTTTTGCTAGTTAAATAACTTTCAAAATCTGTGGAATGTTATTTTAAAAACAACATCACTAGGGGTGCCTGGGTGGCTCAGTCAGTTAAGCATCCGACTCTTGGTTTCAACTCAGGTCATGATCTCAGGGCTCCGCACTCAGCACAGAGTCTGCTTGGGATTCTTTCCCTCCTCCTCTCCCTACCCTTCTGCCCCTCCCCCTGCTCGCGCACTCTCTCTCTCTCTTCTCATATATACAATCTTAAAATAAAAAATAAAACATTACTCAAGTATAGTTTATATACAGTAAAATATGTGCATTTTCATGCATATTTCAATGCATTTTACAAAGATATATCCACATGTCCATATAATCACCACCAAAACACACTCATCATGCTGAAAGTTTTCTCACACCTAATCCAGGTCTATTACGCTGAACTCTCAGCTGCAGGCAACAACTTGTCTGCTTATCATCACCATAGATTAAATTTGCCTTTTCTAACATTTCTGATGTAGTAATCCAAGGCAGTAAATGGAATCACAGAATTTGTACCCTTTAGTGTCTGGCTTATTACTCAGCATAATGTTTCTGAGAGTCATTCATGCTGTGTGTATCAGTACTAGCCCCTTTTATTGCCAAGTAGTATTCCACTGCATGGATATACCACAATGTGTTTATCTAGTCACTAGTTGATGGTCCTAGCTTGCAGCTATTATGAATAAAGCTGCTATGAACATTCATGTACAGGTGTGTGTATAAACTGATTTTCATTTCTTTGGGGTAAATATTTAGGAGTAAAATTGTTGCATCTTATGGCAATGATGTTTACCTTTATAACACTACCAAACTTTTCTAAAATAGTTTTATCATTTAACTTTCCCCATGGCTAAATATATGAAAGTCCAATTGGTCTATATCTCAGCTAACAATTGTTCTTTTTTAATTTTTAATTCTGTGAATATACAGTGGTATCTCATTGTATTGATTTGCTTTTTTTCTGAGGTCTAATGATATTGAATCCCTTTTCCTGTGCTGCACTGGCCATTCATTATTTTCTTGTGCATATTTTTTTTAACTGGGTTGTCTTATTATTAATGAGTTGTAAAAGTTCTTTATATATTCTGGTCACAAGTCATTTGTCAGGTATATATATTGTGCATATGTTCTCTCTGTTTAAAGACTACC
The DNA here is from genome assembly GCF_011800145.1 of Mirounga leonina. Lineage (NCBI taxonomy): Eukaryota > Metazoa > Chordata > Mammalia > Carnivora > Phocidae > Mirounga > Mirounga leonina. The sequence continues at coordinate 1,240,358 of NW_023270734.1, read as the reverse complement.
TTTTCATTTTCTTAATGATGTCTTTCAAAGAATAGAAGTTTTAAATTTTGATAGAGTCCCATTTGTCAATTTTTCTTTTAATGTTCATGCTTTTTGTGTCCTAAGATATCTTTGCCTATCCCAAGTTCACGAATATTTTCTGTGATTTTTTTCCTTAAAGTTTCATAGTTTCAGTCTTTTGTATTTAGATCTATGATTCTTTTTTTTTTTTTTTAAGATTTTATTTATTTATTTGAGACAGAATGAGAGAGAGAGAGAGCACATGAGAGGAGGGAGGGCCAGAGGGAGAAGCAGACTCCCTGCCGAGCAGGGAGCCTGATGCGGGACTCGATCCCGGGACTCCAGGATCATGACCTGAGCCGAAGGCAGTCGCTTAACCAACTGAGCCACCCAGGCGCCCTAGATCTATGATTCTTTGCAAGATATTTTTGTACATGAAGAGGTAAGGGCTGAGGTTAATTTTTTAAAAAACATTTGGATATCCACGTGTTCTAGTACCATATGTTGAAAAGATTATCCTTTCTCCATTTAATTACCTTGGCATAATTGTATGTGGGTCTGTTTTTGGACTCTCTATTCTATTCCATTGATACATATGTCTACTTTAGACCAACACTGCTTTGATCACTGTGGCTTTAAAGAGGAAGCTTTAAAATGTAGAGGAAGTCTTGGGGCACCAGGGTGGCTTGGTTGGTTGAACATCCGACTCTTGAATTTGGCTAAGGTCATGATCTCAGGGTCATGGGATTGAGCCCTGTATCAGGATCTTCACTCAGCAGGGAAATCTGCTTGAGATTCTCTCCCTCTCCCTGCTCACAAACACACTCTCTCTCTTAAATAAATTTTTTAAAAAGTAGAGGAAGTCTTGAAACTTCCAATACTGTTCTTCTTTGTCAATTCTTTTTCTTTTTTTTTTTTAACTTTTCTAGGTCCTTTGTATTTCCATATAAATTTAAAATTTCAATTTCCAATTTTTCATTGCTAGTATATACACATACAACTGATTTTGTATATCTACCTTGTGTCCTGCAAGCTTGCTAAATTCAATTACAAATTCTAGTGGCTTTTGAGAGATTTCTCAGCATTTTCTCTATACATGATCAGGTTATGTGCAAATAAAGATGTTTTATTTCTACTCTGCCAATCTGTATGCCATTTCTTTTTATTGTCTATTACATTGGCTGGGGTCTCATCACAGTGTTAGACATAAGGAGGGGAGTGGGCATCCTTGCCTTGTTTCTTATCTTAGGGGGAAAGCATTCTAACTTGTGACATTAATGAGATTTTAGCTAGAGGTTATATGTAAATGTCTTTTCTCAAGTTGAGAAAGTTCCCTTCTGTTTTTAGTTTCCTAAGAGATTCCTTTTATGAATGGCTCTTGTGTTTGGTCCATTGCTTTCTTTGCAACTATTCACAGGACTATTCATAGTATAGCTTTTTTCCCATTTTTCCTGTTAAAGTGATGACTTATGCTAGGGGATTTTCCAATGTTAAACCAAGCTTGCACACCCAGGATAAACCCATTTTTTATATACCGCTGGATTTGATTTGCTAATTTTTAAAAACTTTTCAACTACGTTCATGAAGGATGTTTGTTCACAGTTTTCTTGTAATGTCTGTATCTTGATTGGTATCAACGTAATGCTGATGTCCTAAAATTAGTTGGGAAGTGTTCCTTCTTTCTCAATTTTCCAAATTTTTCTCCTTTAAATGTTTGATGGAATTCATCAGTTAAAACTGTATGGGACTGGAATTCTTTTGGTTTTGGTTTCTGGTTTGCTTTATTTGTATGGAAAGGGTTTTAAACTAAGAATAGAACTTCTTTAAGATATGGTACTACTCTAATTTTATTTCTTCTGGAGTCAATTTCAGTAATGTGTGTCTTCCAAGGAATTTATCTGTTTCATCAATGTTGTCAAACTTGTTTCTAGATGTTCATAATATTCCTTCTATATACTTTTAATTTCCATAGAATATGTAATAACATCCCCTCTTTCAATCCTGATATCATACTTACTAACATGTGTTTTCCTCCTTCTTTATTTTTCTTGATTAGACTACCTAGAGGTTTATTCGTCTTTTCAAAACCTGCTTTTGGTTTCCTTATCTCTTCGATTTCTGTTCTTGTTGATTATTTCCTTCCTTCTACTTACTTTGGTTTTAATTTGCTCTTCTTTTTCTAGCTTCTTAAGGTGGATATTTAGATCACTTATTTTATCCCTTTCTTCTTTTCTAATACATGTATTTAAAGTTAAATATTTGTCTGAGCACTGCTTCAGCTAAACCCCACAGATTTTTATGTGTTTTCATTCTGATTCACTTCAAGACAACTTTTAATTTTCCTGTTTTATTTATTTTTTTACCAATGTGTTAGAAGCATTTGGTGTAATTATAAATATTGAGGATTTTTCAGATATCTTTCTAATATTCATTTCTAACTTAACTGTTGGGGTCAGAGGACATACTATGCATAACTTCCATTATTTTAAAGTTAATGAGACTTGTTTTATATATTAGCATATGGTGGTCTATGTTGATGAATGTTCCACATGCACTTGAAAAGAATATATACTCTGCTATTCTTGAGTGGAATGTTTTATAAATACTAATCAAATTACAGTAGTTTACAGTGTTATATACACACATCTATATCCTTCCTGATATTTTTTGTACTTGTCCCATCAAATACTTTTATCAATGTTGAAATGTCCAATTATAATAGATTTCTCAATGTATTCTTTCAGCTCTATCAGTTTCTGCTTCATGTATTTTGACAATGTAGCATATTGGTTGCATTTAAATTTAAAGTTATTATTTCTTCTTGAAGAATTGATCCATTTATTATGAAGTGTCCGTTTTTAAACTTATTAACATCACTTGTTCTGAAGCCCACTTTGATATTAATATAGCCACTCCAGTTTTTTTATCCTTAGGACTTACATTGTATATATTTTTCCACCCTTTTTCTAACCTATTTCAAGAGTTTCTTGAGAACAACACAGCTTACTCTTACTTTTTTATTCAATCTGACAATCTTTGCCTTCTAATTAAAGTACATCATTTACATTTAATGTGATTATTGATATGGTTGTATGTAGCTCTACCACCTTGTTGCAAGTTTTCTATTTGTCCCTTCTGTTCTTTGTTCCTTTTCCCCTTTTTTTCTATCTTCTTTTGGATTATTTTTTTAGGAGTTCATTTCATATCCACCAATGGTTTCTTGTTTTTTGGGGTTTTTTTTTTAAAGATTTTATTTATTTGACAGAGAGAGACACAGAGAGAGAGGGAACACAAGCAGGGGGAGTGGGAGAGGGAGAAGCAGGCTTCCCGCCGAGCAGGGAGCCCGATGCGGGGCTTGATCCCAGGACCCTGGGATCATGACCTGAGCCGAAGGCAGACGCCCAATGACTGAGCCACCCAGGCGCCCCCACCAATAGTTTCTTGTTAAAACTCTGTTTTTCCAACCTTTTTAATGGATGCTCTCTTATTTTAACCTACCTTCAAAACACATTACACCCTCATGTCTAAGACTTTTACAACAATATGCTTCCTTTCCCCTATCCAATTCTTTGAGCTATTGTTGTCAGACATTTTACTTTTACATGTTATAACTCTACTAGACACTGTTATTATTTTTTGCTTCAAACAGTTACCTTTAAAAAAACTAAAATACAAAGAAAAAAATTCTTATATTTATCCACATATGAACCATTTCAGGGATTCTTTATTCCTTTGTATAGTCCAAATTTTCATCTGCTACCATTTCCCTTTTGCTTAAAGAAATTCCTTTAATATTTCTTATAATGTAAGTCTGCTCATCATAAGTTGTCTCAATTTTTGTCTAAAAAAGCCTTCTCCCTTATGTTTTTTCCTCCTTAATGTCCTAAAATATTTTTGTTAGTTATGGAATACTAGGTTGACCATTTTTTAGCACTTAAAAAAATGCTATTAAACTGCATTCTGGTTTGAACAGTTTCTGATAAGTCTCCTGTCTAAATTCTTAACTTTATTCCTTTGTATGCAATGTATTTTTTCCCTCTGACAGCTTTTAAAATTTTTTATCACTGATTTTCAGCAATTTTCTTATGATGCACCTTAGGGTGTATGTATCTTGCCTGGAGTCTGTTTAATTTTTGGATCTGTGGGTTTAGAGTTTACTTCAAATTGGGGGAAATTTCAGCCATTATTTAAATTTTTTTTCCTCTCTTGCCCTCCCCCCAAAATCCTGAGACACCACTTACACTTACGTTAGACTCATGGTATTTATCCTACAGGGCACCAAGTTGCTTTCATCTTTTTCAATCTTTTTTCTCTCTACCCTTGTGGTTGAATTCTCACTGTTTTCAAGTTCATTGACCTCTTCTCCCGAAAGATTTAATCTAACCCCACCTAGTTATTGAATTTTTAAATCTCTGGATGTTCCAATTTTTTTCTTTTTTTATATTTTATAGTTCACCCCTCATTATATTTATTTATATAGGCCATATTTACAATAACTGCTTTAATGTATTTGTCTGCTACTTGTACCATCTCTGTCATTTTAGGGTCTATTTTTATTGTCTCCTGGTTATGAGATTTTTCTCTTGCTTCTTTATCAAGTAATGCTTAACTGGATGCAATTTACTGTGAATTTTATGTTGCTGAGTGCTAGATTTTTTTGTATTAATTTATAGAGTGTTAAACTTCTGCCAGACAGTTAAGTTACTTGTGGATTAACATGATTTTTTTGAGGTTTGGTTTTAAACTCTTTTAGGACTTGTATAGAGGAACCTTTATTCTAGGGCTCATTCTTATGAAGAACTCGTAAGTTTTCATTCCTTACAAGTTGTCCTTGCCAGCTTCCAGGGGTTTCAGATTGAATGCACAGTGTGGTGTTCAGCCAGATCCTCAAGAACACCCCTATGCAGATTTCAGGAATTCTTTCTGTGCCCAAAACCCTCCTCTCCAGTTGAGATTTTAAATGTATCAGACTTTCCTACCTTGCCTCCTTTTTACTTCCGTCCCTGCTCCATAGTGAAAGATACTTCACTTCTAGATTCAGGTTACTGAACTTTAAAGGTTGAAAGGAAAATCGATCTCCCTTTAAAAACCTGCTTGGCATACCTTACTAAAAAAGGAGGTAGCAACATAAAGGGTGCTTATTTTATTTATACACACACACACACACACACGTATTTTAGAATTTAATACAGAAAATGCACAGATTCTGCTTCCCAATAAAGTTATGCTTAAAAGGTAGTAAATCAATAAATATTTAAAAGTAGGATTCTCTACTCCAAACCATAATTATGCATAAAAATTATTTATTTCACTACCCTTTTCTTAAAAATATTTGCCCTTTACTATTTGTGTTGGTAGATATCCTGACTGAAGTCCCTACTAAACCACTAAGTAGTTTATATATTTATTGAGAAAAAAAAATGAGCAGATGTTTTTGGAGAGGTTGAAGACAGACATGTGGGTGGCAGGAAGCAAATGTTTTGTCCAAGGCTAGGCTGTCATAAACCCAGTTTGTATCTTTTTTAAGTCAAATTTTGAGTAATAGCACAAATTTCATTTTTGAATTTTCTTCTAATTACATTTTAAGAATAACTAAGAGTCACTGAATAGTCTTTAAAAACATGATCCTTAGCCATGGATGGGACTAAGGACAGATGAGTGAGGCACCTACCTCTCCTTAGTCCCAGACCTGTTCTTAACAAACATAATATGAAGGTACTGTAATTCCTTGCTACTCAGAGTGGGGTCCATGGATCAGTATCAGCATTATCTGGGAACTTGTTAGAAAAGTAAAATCTCGGGGCCCCCCACAGACTTAATCAAAATCTCATTTTAGTAAGTTCTCCATGGGATTCATATATACGTTAAAGTTTGAACAGCAGTGCCCTAGTTTCTCTATTTCTTCTATTATTGAAGTTCTGTATTGTTTTCAATTATTTTGCTATAATAACTATTTTTCTATGATAACATTATAATGGAACCCCAGTGCACATATATATTTGTGTTCTTGAGTAATTATCTCATTAAAAGGAACACATTAAAGTGGGAATCCTAGGTCATTATGTTCTCTTTCAAATTTGAAACTTCTAAGTTGCTGTGGTCTGAGAAACCAGTTAACTGGGCTTCTTGGAATTATGAGTTAGAGAATTCACAGATCAATATAACAAGTGGTTATACACTTGAACTTGAATCCCAACTCTGACAAAACCAACCGTATAACTATGGGCAATGATGTAACCTGTCCAAGACAGTTTCCTCATCTGTTAAATGGGGATTATAATAGTATATACCTCATAGGATTGCTATGAGGATTAAGTTAACTAAAATAGATAAAGCACTTAGAATATAGTGTTATTTATGTGTTTGCAATTAAGAGGAAAAAATAGTAAATAAAGATGCTCTAAGTGAACCTGATATATTTTTAAGGTCTGAATTTTCAAACACCATCTATATGTAGTTTAAAAGCCTCTTTCTTCTCATCCTTGATTCCTGGATCTGTCCTAAGTAGATGAGTTTGACAGAGAAAAGTGTATTACATTTAAGAATTGCTTCTTCCTTTTCTTTCTTTAGTACTTCATTATTAGTTTTAAAAGGAATATGGATATATTTGTCTTCTGCTAAGGCCAGATACAAAAATTAATCTTAATTGCCAAGGTGCAAGAGGTTAAGAACCATGACGCATATGTAATGCTCATGTTACCTTTACAATAGAGGAGATACTACTATCTATCTCTCCTCCTAGGAGAATCCCTGGCTCAAGTCAAGACAAGAATATCAATAAAAGAGATAATCCAAACTCTATGTTTTGAATCAGAGCAGTAATTTTGTTTGGGTAAAGTCAACATAGTAACCAGGAAGAAAGAGCAGTCAAATCTAAAGGACAGAAATAGGTATTATGGGAAAGGAGGCAGCAAAGTCAGAAACCCAGAAAAGATAGGGAAACAAGACGAGATTCAAGGTGAAAACACGGTAAGGAGTTTAGGCCTTCCTTAGAACAGTATATTCATCATAGTGCTGATTTCATATTGGTCTGCCAAGCACCATGCTAGCTGGGGCAGGCCCCAGTGGCTACACCAAGCTGTGTCAGGCTGGAGGCAACTTTTAGATGTGCCATCCTATTATTTCGGTCCTAGCTACCAGAAGCAATCAAATATAAAGGGGTTCTTGGAATTATGAGCTAGAGAATTCAAAGATCAATATAACAAGCGGTTATATACTTGAACTTGAATCCCAGCTCTGACAAAACCAACCGTATAACTATGGGCAATGATGTAACCTGTCCAAGACAGTTTCCTCATCTGTTAAATGGGGATTATAATAGTATATACCTCATAGGATTGCTATGAGGATTTAGTATCCAGAGACCCTGAAGATTATTCTTTCTTATATCATTAATTCCAAGTTCCACAGTTCAGGGGTTATAAGAAACTGGAATTTGCATGAATAGCATTATCCAGGTCTAACTAAGAGCACTTATAACAAAATTCTCTACTACAAAATCATATTTTTGCCTTTCTAAGAGAAGATATTCAAACACAATCATTAATTCTCAAGAGCTTCTGATGTAAGGGAAACGATGGGGTGAATTTGCCATTTCTAGCAAACCCTGATCAAAAGGCTATTTCCACAAAAAAAAAAAAAAAAAAAAGGCTATTACCATATATTATTCTCTTTATTTCTGCAACTCAGCGAACTTTTTGTTCAGTAACTAAAACCTATCAGGGAATTTGTGTATGTACATTTTGTTTATTTTAGACCAAAAATTAATCAAAATAAAATCTAAATAAAAAATGGAAGAAAGAAAAATGTCTTAAAGTAATTTCCTTTAGATGGGGACCTAACCAATCTGACTGGAATCAACCTTGAAAATAGCTCTTCTTTCTTTTCAAATATTGGAAACTCCACCTAGAGGTGCTTACCTTTTATTGTTGAAAGCTTCCAATACAAATACAGGAGAATAAATCTGAGGAAGACTCGGAAAGAGTGCTCTGGAAAAAAAAGAAAGATTCTAAAAACATATAATCTGAGTTAGGAAGACCTAAAAATCAATTCTCCCATCTTCCACTCCAGCACATTTTTCCTCCACAATTTGTGGAGCCTCAACCTGATCAGCCTCAATTACACATACACTGCCAGTGCTGGAGAACTCACTTCCAGTGAAGGAGCCCAGTTTATTTGCCAACTTATTCATTATATAATTGTTGCCAACTTATTCATTATGGTGCTCATTATACTAAGCAGAAATTCTCTCTGTAATTTCTCCCATTGATTCTAGCTTTGTCTTTCTGTTGTTCTAAATCTCCAATTCCTCTTCCACTTGAAAGCAATGCAAATTACAGAAACTTGGAATAATAGAGCTGCAAAATTTCTAGTGTAACCTCACTTACTACATATATTAGAGAGCCTTGGCTATCTATGTTTGTTCTCTCTAAATCCACCTCCACTGCTATCAGACTGGGGGCTGAGCTGGTTGGAATGAGGGTGTAGGGTAGGGAGTAAGAGGGATTTAGTTGATTCCAATGGCCTTGGAGAATTTAAGGAATTGCAAAAAGGCAACTGTGGCTAGAGCACAGTGAGCAAGACAGAATGGTAGGAGATAAAGTCAGCAGGCAGAAGATGCAGAGCCTGGTAGAACATGGTGAGACTTTGGGTTTTATCCTGAGTGTAATGGGTAGTCACTCAAGGATTCTGAACAGGAAAATGACAGGAACTGTTTAACATTTAAAAAAAAAAAAAACACTTTTGCTCCTGACTAGAGAGGTGCAAGGAGGAGATAAGGAAGGCCAGTTACAAGGCTGTTGCTATCATCCAGGTAACTTACGATGATGATGATAGGTTATATTATATTAGGGAAGTAGTGGGTAGCGGCAATACAGGGGTATTTGGGATACATGTTGAAAGGAGGATATATAAGCCTTATTAATGCGCTGGACGTGGGTTAAGAAGGAAAGAGAAAACTCAAGATGGCCTCTAGTTTTTGGCCTGAGCAACTTGTGGACCATTTACTGAGATTAAGAAGAAGGAGGGCAGGAACACATTTGGGGAGAAGAGTCCAAGAGTTTTATTTCAGACATGCTAAGTTTGAAATGTTTATTAGACTTACAAATAAATGTTGACTATTCAACATAGATATGAGCCTGGAGCTCACAGGAGAGATCAAGGTAAAGAATAAATCTGGGAGAACAGAAGGCATTTAAAGCAAGGGGTCACATGAGACCACATAGGGAATAAATACAGAAGGTGGCCAAGGTCTAAGCCCTGAAGAATGACAACTTCTGGAGACCATGAAGAAGACAAGATAGCAAAGGGGACTTTGTAATTTTATGTGTATTTTATGCTTTCAAGTGTAAGAGAGACTGGAGATTTAGAGCTACAGAAAGATACAGCTATAACTGATGGGGAGAAGTTACAGAGAGATTTCTGCATGGTGTAATGAGCACTTTCATGAATAAGTTGGTAAGTAACTCTTATTCTTCTTCAAAAAACAGTTAGAATTACAGTTAACCCTTGAAAAACACGGATTTGAACTGCATGGATTTTGGGATGCCTGGGTGGCTCAGTCGGTTAAGTATCTGCCTTCGGTTCAGGTCATGATCCCAGGGTCCTGGGATGGAGTCCCACATCAGGCTCCGTGCTCTGAGGGGAGCCTGCTTCTCCCTCTGCCTGCCACTTCCCCTGCTTGTGCTCTCTAACAAATAAATAAAATCTTTAAAAAATAAAAAGAACTGCATGGATTTTTTTGATACAATACTACACTCTAAATGTATATAATAACATTTTCTTTTCTCCAACTTACTGTAAGAACACAGTATATAATATATATAATGTACAAAATATGTGTAAATGAACTGTCTACATTATTAGCAAGTCTTCCTGTCAACAACAGGCTATTTGTAGTTAAGTTTTAGGGAAGTCAAGTTATATGTGGATTTGACTATGGGGTGGAGCAGGACCCCTAAAGCCCACACTGTTCAAATGTTAACTGTATTTTATATGTACAAAGTTCACAGCCACCCATCATAATCTTCAAAAACCACCTTTCAAAGTCACGTGCCTACTCTATTTCTGACTCCTGCCCTATTGACTGAGTCTGGATAGCTGCATTTCACGTGTCAGCTGTTCAATTACCACATCTCTGGCCTCTGGCCTATATCCTGGCTTCTGGATCCAAATTTTCACACCAACTAACAACTCCTAGTTGCCCAACACTGACCAGGAGGCATGCTGAGATCATGTTCCCCAGAGCTGCCAAAAGTTCTTGGCTTATGATCAATGAAGCACACAATGAGTGAGTGTTCAGCAGTAATCAGGTGACAGTGAACAACTGACATGTTAGGGAACCAAAGAATGAGCCAGATCAAGGCTGGAACAGGGAGCAAGAGGTTGTACTCCAGGCTAGTCACCCCAGGGCAATCTGCTCTAGGTCACCCAGTGTGATCAGACACCCTTTTCCCCCAGAAGAACTGAAGTACTCTGAAGTTTACCACGTATCCGTGGATTAAGGATTTCCTGGAAGCTGGTAACATTATGAACCAAACAGCAGGTACTGCACACCATGGGTACCTGTTCTTTCTGCACCAAAGCCTCAGGGTTAGCCTGGAGACATCTGTTACTTTCCCCGCCACATCTATAAAGGGAATTCCAAACTATTTTTGTATTTGTGAAGATTAAATGAAATCACTGTAAGTGCCTTGTACACAGAAAGTGCTCAATACATATTAGCTATTCTCATTTATACTTTAGATGACCACAAAATGACAGTCAGCTGAATGATAAAGTATGTCTCTAAAAACATCACTTCTAGGGTGGCTCTTCTAGCACAAAAGAGTAATAAAAGAGGTTTTCTGTTTGTTTTTTCTGCATGAACTATTACATGATCAAGGAATTTAAACTTGTCCTGAAAAAGCTGTCTTCCATTTTTCTGAACTTCCCTACCAAGATTTGGCAAAATTATGTTACACAACTAAGAAGTAAAGATGTCAATTCTACTAACATGGGGTAGATAACACCGATTCTGAATAAATACCATCAAACAAAACAGAAATCTCTTAGCCTAATAATTATGCTGCAATAGTCACTCAGGCCTGTTGTTGTTTTAAATGTTTATATCCTTTAAGTATAATATATATCTATTTCCCTTTATGAAATTTAAGTTTAACTAAAATCATTAAAGCTGGCAACAGAAGCAGGAAACCATTTATAAGACCAGCACGGCTATTTTACTTTTATTAATGAAAAGTTATGTAATAGTTTCAGCAAACTACAGAGTTCCATTCTTGTAGTCTTTTAATATTTATAGAAATTTAAAAGTTATACAGCTAGAGTTCACTTTTGAAACTGAGAATTTCTATTATCTGACAGCAATCAATTATTTTAGCTCAATTACAGAAATGGCTATTTAAGAGTTATGTTCATCTTTATTCATACTCCTTAACAATAGGTCAACTGTGTCTTGTACTTGACCTAGAAGCTCACATAGGTGTAACTGAACAAGACTACACTGAGAGGGTCTCAATTCCAAACTGGAGGCCCATCACTGGCCTTTTGGCCTCCAACAGGACATTAAAGCAAAGAGAAGAAAAAGAAAAAAGCAGGGCATGGGGAAAGTGCTTATGTTAATACAAAGTGCTGTACTAAACTACCGAAGAGCATAGAAGCTCCTTAAAAGAATCAAAGAGCAAGTCTGTAATCAGGTATAAGGAGATGGTCACAAACACCATGCCAATATCCAAAAACTGAAATCCCACGCCTCCTATGAACTGAAAAATGAAACCTATAGTCACATATTCCCTTGCATCTCTATTCATGGAATCTGGATTTTTTAAAAGGTAACAATTCTGATTTTTCAAACTATTACAGAGAAAAGCTACTTCTAAACTATAATTTTCAAATAAATCAACCTTGATTTTTTCTACTTTAAGTGAATTTTTATTTGGGAATAATTTTAGATTTACAGAAAAGTTGCAAGGATACTATGGAGTACCTATATATCCCTCACTCAATTTTAACATCTTACATAATCATGGTTTTGGCAAGACTAAGGAATTAATGTTGATATACTGCTATTAATCAAGCCGCACACTTTATTTGGATTTTACCTGCTTTTCCACTAATGCCTTTTTTCAGTCGCAAGACCTAATCCAGGTACCACATTGCATTTACTGACTTTTTTTTTTTTTTTTTTTAGTGCTTTTAAGTTCTGGAACACGCCAAACTTGTGTGTCTTATTAAATGTCTTCATTATAAATATGACAGAAAATAACCCTCAGCTTCCTGGAAAATATGACTTATCGGATCCTAGAGAAATGTTACATTAAGATTCATATAAATATGGTATTTCTACTAATGCTTTACTGAAGAGAAAAAGAGGTAAGTCACTTTGTCAGGAACTTTGTCAGGAACCTATGAGATCAAATTATTTAATGTTTCAGAAATATCTCTGCAAAAAATGCTTGTCACCTGTCTCCCAAGGTTCTGGTAAAGAGTCATAAGACATAGAGTAAATCCTTTTAATTAATTCTGTAATAGAATGTAAAGTATTATTACAATCATATTCAAATAATCCATTTTTATCAAACATGTAGAAACTGCCTTCCATTCATTCCCAAATTTCATTTTTAATCACTGTATATTTTTATTAAGATAACAAAGGAACTAATTTAAGGGAGAATAATTTGGGAAATTTATTACATGTCTTTAGTTTAAAAGTGAAGGCATGCAAAATTTAATAAAAGTTTTAAGATGAATAGAAAATGTTCTAGAAAAAAAGAAATGCCAAATGAATGAAACTGACTAGGAAGAATGTTTCACATTCTTTTCCACGTACATAATGATAAGGAAATTACTAAATAGTCACAAACAAGTGAATCATATTGAGGCCATAGCCTTTTGATGGGACAGTAGTAATCCAGAGTTTGGAGTTACGAGGTTTTTGAAAAAATACATGTCTAGTAAAGTGTCCACGTGTGTCAGTTTGCCTGAGACAGTCCCAGCTTATGCCTGTTGTCACAGCGTCCCACTAAATTTATTATTTCTCTTAGATTTTTCTTATTCTGGTGATTTTGTTGTTGTTGTTAATGGTAGCAATATAAGCCTGGATTTTCACTTTTAGGTTCTGCCATTATCTTGTTGAGCAGTATGAGATGCATGTGCAGAGAACCCAGTTGCCAATTTAACACGTGGTTAAATCCAAAAGACCTTGAGCAGTAACCCATCTCTGGATGGGCTGTAACTGATACCTCAATCTCAAAGACAATACCCAAGCCACTTGCAGAAAAAAAAAAAAGCCCACTCAGACAGGAATAGCTAGAGACAATTAACTCCTTCAGTCTTGCGTGGAGGTAGAAGAAATATTTAATGCAGCTGCCCCTGCTTATAACTAGCTCAAAGACCAATTTAAGAAGAGCAGATGGAGAGCTTTTACCTATTACTCTATAAAGCATGACTTTTCATTTAGATCAAATGACTGTTCTTTAAATTGATCTCTCTCAATTCTAATTACAATTTATCTTGTTTACACAGTTAAGGGACAGCTGTTACTGTTGGTTCTGTTAACAGAAGAAATTCACACTTAAATGATGCCAACTTTCTATTGGTATAAGGAGATACATCAAATGGAAAACTCAGTTAATTCCCCTTTCTTTTCTTAACTGGTTTAGAGAGTAATTCAATAAAACAATATGCATACAAATATACTGTTGGGTTAATAACACAAATTTTATATATTTGCAGTAACAACATGGACAAAGTAGATGGGAGGAAAGCTGTATTAGAGTAAGGAAATAACACCAAATGGAAACTCAAATCCATAGAAATATAAGAAGAGAATGAAAAATAGAAAGGCTAACATAATTAACTCTATTAATATGTATTTGCTCTCCTTTCTTCTCTCAGCTTCTATAAAAGACAGAAGATTAGGGGCACTTGGGTGGCTCAGTCAGTTAAGTGTCTGACTTTGGCTCAGGTCATGATCTCAGGATCCTGGGATTGAGCCCAGCACAGCAGGCTCCATTCTCAGCAGGGAGTCTGCTTGTCCCTTTCCCTCTCCCTCTGCCCCTCCCCTCATTTGTGTGCTCTCTCTCTCAAATAAATAAATAGATAAAAAATAAAAGACATGAAATTATATAAACTGAAAATTATAACAATATACTGTTGGGTTTCTACAACATATAGACATAATACATATAATAATGGTAGCAAAAAGTGGGGAAAGAGAAAAATGGAGCTATACAGGAGAAAAGTTTATTTTGCTGAATATAAGTAAAAATGAGAATTAGATTCTTCTAAGTTAAAATGTATATTGTAAAACCTAGAGCAGACACTAAGAAAATAACTGAAGATATATAATTTAAAAATGATTAAGGGACTCAAAATATCACACTGGAAGATATTCACTTAATTCAAAAGAATTCACTTAAGTTTAAAAGAATTCAAGAGAACAAAAAAAGCATGAGACCAGAGATCATCAGATTATATTTTTAAAAATCCAATGATAGTTGACCCTTGAACAACATGGTTTGAGCTGCACAAGTCCATTTAATGTGGATTTTTTCAATAAATACGGTATAGTACTGTAAATGGATTTTCTCTTCCTTATTATTTTCTCTTTTTTTTTAATATTTTATTTATTTATTTATTTGAGAGACAGGGAGAGCACGAGCAGTGGGGAGGGGCAGAGGGAGAGGGAGAAGCAGACTCCCCACTGGGCAGTGAGCATGACATGGAGCTCGATCCCAGGACCCTGAGATTATGACCTGAGCGGAAGGCAGATGCTTAACTGACTGAGCCAACCAGGAGCCCCCCTTATGATTTTCTTAATAACATTTTCTTTTCTCTAGCTTACTTTATTGGAACATATATCCACATACAACATATAACACACAAAATATCTGTCATTGACTGTTATGTTACTGGTAAGACTTCTGATCAACAGTAGGCTATTGGTAGTTGAGTTCTGGGGGAGTCAAAAGTTATACCTGGATCTTCAACTGTACTGGGGGTCAGCAACACAACCCCTGTGTTGTTCAAGGGCAACAGTGTCCCTACAGGAGACATATTTTAGGTTCAAAGATTCAAACAGGTTGAAAGTAAAAGGAAAAAGACACACTACACAAAGAGGAACCATAAGAGAATCAGAAAAAAACAAACTTTAAGACAACAACGAGAGAATCAAAGGAATAAACAATTCAAAAATGATAATGGAAGGTGTCATATCCTCTTTGAATAACAGATGGACCAAGAAGGAAATCCACAAAGAAACTGAGGATTTGAACAAAACTATAGGCCAATGAGACCTAACAGACATCTATAAAACATTCCACCCAATAACACCACAATACACATTCTTCTCAAGTGCACATGAAACATTCACTAAAATAGACCAATTCAAGGCCATGAACAAGTCTCAATAATTTAAAGTAATTAAAATCATGCAAAGAATGTTCTGTGATCACAATAGAATGCAGTTAGAAATCAGAAGGAAATTTTGGAAGTTCACAAATATGCGGAAATAAAACAATACACTGCTAAATAACCAGTAAGTCAAAGAAGACCTCATAAAGGGAATAAGAAAATTCCCTGACAGGGAGCCTGGGTGGCTCAGTCAGTTAAGCGACTGCCTTCGGCTCAGGTCGTGATCTCAGGGTCCTGGGATCGAGCCCCGCATCGGGCTCCCTGCTCAGTGGGAAGCCTGCTTCTCCCTCTCCCCCTCCCCCTGCTTGTGTTCCCTCTCTTGCTGTGTCTCTCTCTGTCAAATAAATAAATAAAATCTTTAAAAAAAAAAAAGAAAGAAAGAAAATTCCCTGACATGAATGAAAATCAAAACAACATACCAAAACTTATGGGGTACACCTAAAGAAAGCAGTGCTTAGAGTAAAAGTTACAGCTGTAAATGCTTATATTAAAAAAGAAGAAAGATCTCAAATGAAAAACCTAAACTTCCATTTTAAGAACTGAGAAAAAGAAGAGCAAACAGAAAAGCAAGTAGAAGGAAGGGAATAATAAAGATTAAAGTGCAAACAAATGAAATACAGAACAGAAAAACGAGAAAGAAAATCAATGAAAACAAAAGCTGGTTCTCTGAAAAGATCAACAAAATTGACATATCTTTAGCTGGAGTAATCAAGAAAAACAAAATGAAGGAACACACAAATTGCCAGAATCCAGAATGAACAAAAGAACATTACTATTGACCTTCCAGAAACAAAAGTTGTTATAAAGGAATACTATGAACAACTGTACATCAATTGAATACGTGGATGAAGAGAACAAATTCTTAGAAAAACAGAAACTACTCAATTGAGTGAAGAAAAAACAGAAACTCTGAATAGGCCTATACCAAGTAAAGAGATTGAGTTAGTAATTAAAACACTTCCAACAAATATAAGTGCGGACTCAGAGGGCTTCACTGGTTATACATACATATATACGTATATACATACACATATATACACATATATAATGTACATACATATACACATTTATATATATGTATATAAATGGAGATAACACTTCTACAGGTCAATATTACTGATACTAAAACTAGACAAAGACATAAGAAAACTAAAGACCAACATTCTTTATGGATATAGATGCAAAAATCCTCAACAAAATACTAGCAAAGCAAATCCATCAATATGTAAAAAGTATTAAAACCATGACCAAGTGAGTTTTACACTAGGAATGACAAGTGGTTCAATACACACACACACACACCCCCAATGAATATTATATTAACTAAATTAACTAATACTATATTAACAAAATTTTTAAAAACTACATGATCATATCAATAGACACAGAAAAAGCATTTGCCAAAACCAACACCCTCTTCTAAAAAGCACTCAACAAACTAAGAATAGAAAGGAACTTCCTCAACCAGACAAAAGACATCTACAAAAAATTCAAAACTAACATCATACTCATAATGAAAGACTGAATGCATCCCTCCTAAAATTAGAAACAAGAGAATTGTGTCCTATTTCTTACTACTTCTACCAAACGTTTCACTGCAAGTTCTAGCCAATGCAATTAGGCAAGAAAAAACAAACAAATAAAAAGAGAAACAAAAAAAAGCATCCAGATTGGAAAGGAGTAAATATAACCATCTCTGTTCATAGATGACATAATTTTGTATACAGAAAATCCTAAGGAATCTACGAAAAAGAAAAAAATAAAGCTTTTAGAATAACCAACCATATTTAACAAGGTTGCAGGATACAAGAATACACAAAATTATTTTTTTCTATACAACAGCAATGACCAACCCAAAAATGAAATAATGAAATTAAGAAAACAATTCCATTTATAATCACATCAAGAAGATCAAAATACTTGGAATGTATTTAACAAAAATAGTATAAAACTTGCACACTGGAAACTACAAAATACTATTAGAAGAAATTAAAGACAAATAAATGGAAAAACATGTCATGTTCATGGACTGTTAAGACTTAATATCGTTAGGATGTTAACACTTCCAATATTGGTCTACATATTCAGCACAATTCTTATTATAATCCAAGCTGCCTTTTCTGCAAAAACTGAAAAACTCAGCCAAAAATTCACATGGATATGCAAAAAACCCCAAATAGCCAAACAATCTTAAAAAATGGAAAAAATAGTTGGAAGACTCACATATCCTAATTTCAAAACTTACTACATAGTTATAGTAATTGATACAGTATGGCACTGGCATACAGATAAGCACGTAAAACAATGGAAAGAAATTGAGAGTCCAGAAATAAATTCTTACATTTATGGTCAATTTTGATAGGTCATCATCCAAAACAATTTAATGGGAAAAATATAGTCTTTTTTAACAAATGGTGCAGGACAACTGGATATCCACAATCAAAAATATGAAGCTAGAGTTCTTCTTCCTTACACCATACACAAAAATTAACTAAAAATGGATCACACTGGGCTCCTGGGTGGCTCAGTCAGTTAAGTGTCTGCCTTCAGCTCAGGTTATGATCCCAGGATCCTGGGATCAAGACCCATGTCGGGGCCCCTGCTCAGCAGGGAGCCTGCTTCTCCCTCCCCCTTTGCCCCTGCTCATGTATGCTCTCTCTCTTGCTCACTCTCTCAAATAAATAATCTTTAAAAATAAAATTAAAATGGATCACAGACATCAATGTAAATGCTAAAACTATAAAACTCTTAGAAGAAAACAGCAGAAAATCTTTGTGACCTTGGATTAGACATCGTTTGTTAAATACCATATCAAAAGTACAAGTGACAAAAAGAAAAAAACAGATAAACTGGGCTATCTCTAAATTAAAATCTTTTGTGCTGTAAATGATATACTATCAAGAAAATGGGGGGAAAAAACAGAATGGAAATAAATAATTGTAAATCATATATCTAAAAATAAACTGTAATCAGTAATAATGAACTCTTCTAACTCATTAACAAAAAGTGAACAATTAAATTAAATAATAAACAAAAGGTTTAAATAGACATTTCTCCACAGATTTACAAATGTCTAATAAACACATGAGATGATGCCCAACATCATTAACCACTGGGGAAATGCAAGTGAAAACCACAATACATTTTTAATCAATTTAATATTCAGTGAGACAACACTCCATAGCTAGTCGGATGGCTATAATCAAAAAGAGAAATAGCAAGTATTGATGAAGATGTGGAGAAATTAGAATCCTCTACATTACTGGTGGGAATGAAAAATGGTGCAGCCAATTAGAAAAACATTTTGGCAGTTCCTCAAAAGGTCAAAACATAAAGTACCATTTGACCCAGCAATTCCCACTACTAAGCAACTACTCAAAGTAAATGAAACATACATCCACACAAAAACTTGAACACAGGGGCTCCTGGGTGGCTCAGTCATTAAGCGTCTGCCTTCGGCTCAGGTCATGATCCCAGAGTCCTGAGATCGAGCCCCGCATCGGGCTCCCTGCTCAGCGGGGAGCCTGCTTCTCCCTCTCCCACTCTCCCTGCTTGTGTTCCTGCTCTCACTGTGTCTCTCTCTGTCAAATAAATAAATAAAATCTTAAAAAAAAAAAAAACTTGAACATAAATGTCACAGCAGCATTAATCATAATAGCCAATAAGTGGAAACAACCCAAATGTCTGATGAACGGATAAACAAAATGTGGTATATCCATACAATGGAATAGTATTTGGCAATGAAAAGGATTAAAATATTAATATATGAATGAATCTCAAAGGCACTATACTAAGTGAAAGAAGTCAGACACAAAAGACTACACACCGTATGATTCAATTTACATAAAAAACCAGAAGAAGGGGGCGCGGAGCAAGATGGCGGAGGAATAGGAGACCTGGATTTCGTCTCCTCTCAGGAATTCAGCTGGATAGGTATCAAACCATTCTGAACACCCACAAACTCAACAGGAGATTGAAGAACAGAAGAGCAACAACTCTCTCATCAGAAAAGCAACCACTTTCTGGAAGGTAGGACGTGCGGAGAAGTGAATCCGAGGCGATATTTGGGAGGATAGACGGCGGGGGAGGGGCCTCTGTCGGCTGCTTCTGGCAAGTGATAGAACCACGGAGCACACAATCGGAACTTTTAAAAGTCTGCTCCGCTGAGGGACGTCACTCTGGTGGCTAAGCGGGGGGTGGAACCCTCCGGGACAGTGTGGTCTCAGGACCCTCAGGGTCACAGAAAGACCAGGGGTGCCTGAGTGTGGCAGACCTCCCAGGTAACGGAGCAGGGAAGCCGGCTGCAGAGGCGGAGCCCAAGCGCGGGCTCTCAGCTCGGGGTTGCCATAAACCGTGATCCGTGGCACAGTCGGGCCCCTGCTCCTCCAGCAGGGACCCAACAAGCAGCAGATCCGGGGAGACTCACCTTCTTCCCCGGGAGGAGCGGCGTGGGAGTGCACCGCAGGGATCTGCTGGGTTTGGAGACTCCACCCGGGGTCGGGTGCCAGAGATAGAAACGCGCGGTCACAGGCCGGGTGAGCACAGAGTGCAGCCGGAGACCGGGGAGATGGGAGTGACTGACAGCTTTTCTCTGGGGGCTCACTGAGGAGCAGGGGCCTGAGTTCTTGGCTCCTCCGGGGCGGAGATTGGGAGGCCGCCATTTTCACTCTCCGCCTCCAAAGCTGCACAGAAAGCTCGCAGGGAACAAAAGCCCCGGAGAGCAAACCCGAGCAGATTACTTAGCCAGGAGGGGGCAAGGGCGGGGCAATTCCGCCTCCGGCAAAGACATTTGGAAACCACGGCAACAGGCCCCTCCCCAGAAGATCAGCGAGAACAGCCAGAACCAAGTTTACCAATCAATGAGAACGGCAGAACTCCAGCACTAGGGGACTACTGCACATAGAATTCATGGCTTTTTTAACATGATTCTTTAGTCTTTTAAAGTTAATTTTTTTAACTGTCTTTTTGTCTTTTTATTTCTTTTTGAATTTTTCTTTTTCCCTTTTTCAACCAACATCTTATCGATCCCTTTTTTAAAAAAAAAACATTATTATTTTTCATTTTTAGTCATATTCTATCCCTTCATAGTAGTTACCCATATTTTTGGCTTATATATATAAGTTGTTCTCTCTTTAAAATTTTGAGATAGTTTCTTCTAACAGATTAAAATATACCCTAAATCTCTAGTATATGGTGTTTCCTATTCCTCTGCCTGATCACATCCTCTCCCTTTTTTTTCTTTTTTTCTTTTTTTAAATCCTCTTCTTTCTTTTTTCAAACAACTTCTTATCAATTCCTTTTATAAAATTCTTTATAATTTCCATTTTTACAGTCATATTCCATCCCTTCATCATATCAACCCTTATTTTTGTACATATATGTTTTTCTTTCTTTAAAATTTTGGGAGGCACTTTCTTCTAAAAGACCAAAATACACCCCAAATCTAGTGTGTGGCACTGATCTATATACCAGCCTGATCATATTTGATCACATTCTGGTTTTTTTTGTTGTTGTTGTTGTTTTGTCTTGTTTGTTTTTGTTTTTATCTTTATCTTTTTCTTTTCTTCTTTTTCTTTTTTCTCTCTTTCCCTTTCTTATCCCACTGCTTCAGGTCTTTTCTGATTTGTTTAGAGTATATTTTCTGGGGACGTGGTTACTCTGCTAGCATTTTGTTCTCTCATTAATCTATTCTCCTCTGCACAAAATGACAAGACGGAAAAAATCACCTCAACAAAAAGAACAAGAGGTAGTACCGACTGCCAGGGACCTACTCAATACGGACATTAGTATGATGTCAGATCTAGAGTTCAGAATCATCACTTTAAAGATACTAGCTGGGCTTGAAAAAAATATGGAAGTTATTAGAGAAACCCTTTCTGGAGAAGTAAAAGAGCTAAAATCCAACCAAGTAGAAATCAAAAAGGCTATTAATGAGGTGCAATCAAAAATGGGGGTGCTAAGTGCTAGAATAAATGAGGCAGAAGAGAGAATCAGTAATATAGAAGATGAAATGATGGAAAATAAAGAAGCTGAGAAAAAGAGAGATAAACAACTACTGGATCACGAGGGCAGAATTCGAGAGATAAGCGATACCGTAAGACGAAACAACATTAGAATAATTGGGATCCCAGAAGAAGAAGAAAGAGAGAGAGGGGCAGAAGGTATAATGGAGCAAATTATAGCAGAGAACTTCCCTAATTTGGGGAAAGAAACAGGCATGAAAATCCAGGAAGCACAGAGAACCCCTCTCAAAATCAATAAAAATAGGTCAACTCCCCGACATCTAATAGTAAAACTTACGAGTCTCATAGACAAAGAGAAAATCCTGAAAGCAGCTCGGGAGAAGAGATATGTAACCTACAAGGGTAGAAACATTAGATTGGCAACAGTCCTATCCACAGAGACCTGGCAGGCCAGAAAGGACTGGCAGGATATATTCAGAGCACTAAATGAGAAAAATATGCAGCCAAGAATATTATATCCAGCTAGGCTGTCATTGAAAATTGAAGGAGAGATAAAAAGCTAACAAACAAAAACAAACAAACAAAAACTAAAGGAATTTGCAAACACAAAACCAGCCCTACAGGAAATCTTGAAAGGGGTCCTCTAAGCAAAGAGAGACCCTAAAAGCAACATAGACCAGAAAGGAACACAGACAATTTACGGTAACAGTCACCTTATAGGCAATACAATGGCACTAAATTCCTATCTTTCAATAGTTACCCTGAATGTAAATGGGCTAAATTCCCCAATAAAAAGACACAGGCTATCAGATTGGATTAAAAAACAAGACCCATCAATATGCTGTCTGCAAGAGACTCATTTTAGACCTAAAGACACCCCCAGATTGAAAGTGAGGGGGTGGAAAACCATTTACCATGCTAATGGACACCAAAAGAAAGCTGGGGTGCCAATCCTTATATCAGACAAATTAGATTTTAAACCAAAGACTGTAATAAGAGATGAGGAAGGACACTATATCATACTTAAAGGATCTATCCAACAAGAAGATCTAACAATTGTAAATATCTATGCCCCTAACATGGGAGCAGCCAATTATATAAGGCAATTAATAACAAAAGCAAAGAAACACATCGACAACAATACAATAATAGTGGGGGACTTTAACATCCCCCTCACTGAAATGGACAGATCGTCTAAGCAAAAGATCAACAAGGAAATAAAGACTTTAAATGACACACTGGACCAAATAGACTTCACAGACATATTCAGAACATTCCAACCCAAAGCAACGGAATACACATTCTTCTCTAGTGCCCATGGAACATTCTCCGGAATAGATCACATCCTAGGTCATAATCAGGTCTCAACCGGTACCAAAAGATTGGGATCATTCCCTGCCTATTTTCAGACCACAATGCTTTGAAACTAGAACTCAATCACAAGAGGAAAGTCAGAAAGAACTCAAATACATGGAGGCTAAAAAGCATCCTACTGAAGAATGAATGGGTCAACCAGGAAATTAAAGAAGAATTAAAAAAATACATGGAAACCAATGAAAATGAAAACACAACTGTTCAAAATCTTTGGGATGCAGCAAAGGCAGTCCTAAGAGGAAAGTATATAGCAATACAAGCCTTTCTAAAGAAACAAGAAAGGTCTCAAGTACACAACCTAACCCTCCACCTAAAGGAGCTGGAGAAAGAACAGCAAATAAAGCCTAAACCCAGCAGGAGAAGAGAAATCATAAAGATCAGAGCAGAAATCAATGAAATAGAAACTAAAAGAACAGTAGAACAGATCAACGAAACTAGGAGCTGGTTCTTTGAAAGAATTAACAAGATTGAAAAACCCCTGGCCACACTTATCAAAAAGAGAAGAGAAATGACCCAGATCAACAAAATCATGAATGAAAGAGGAGAGATCACAACCAACACCAAAGAAATACAAACAATTATAAGAACATATTATGAGCAACTCTATGCCAGCAAATTTGATAACCTGGAAGAGATGGATGCATTCCTAGAGATGTATCAAATACCAAAACTGAACCAGGATGAAATAGAAAACCTGAACAGACCTATAACCACTAAGGAAATTGAAGCAGTCATCAAAAATCTCCCAAAAAACAAAAGCCCAGGGCCAGATGGCTTCCCAGGGGAATTCTACCAAACATTTAAAGAAGAATTAATACCTATTCTTCTGAAACTGTTCCAAAAAATAGAAACGGAAGGAAAACTTCCAAACTCATTTTATGAGGCCAGCATTACCTTGATCCCAAAACCAGACAAAGACCCCATCCAAAAGGAGAATTATACAGACCAATATCCCTGATGAACATAGATGCAAAAATTCTCACCAAAATACTAGCCAATAGGATCCAACAGTACATTAAAAGGATTATTCACCATGACCAAGTGGGATTTATCCCTGGGCTGCAAGGTTGGTTCAACATCCGCAAATCAATCAATGTGATACAATACATTAACAAAAGAAAGAACAAGAATCATATGATCCTCTCAATAGATGCAGAAAAAGCTTTTGACAAAGTACAGCATCCTTTCTTGATCAAAACTCTTCAGAGTATAGGCATAGAGGGTACATACCTCAATATCATAAAGGCCATCTATGAAAACCTACAGCGAATATTATTCTCAATGGGGAAAAACTGAGAGCTTTCCCCCTAAGGTCAGGAACGCGGCAGGGATGTCCACTATCACCACTGCTATTCAACATAGTATTGGAAGTCCTAGCCACAGCAATCAGACAACAAAAAGAAATCAAAGGCATCCAAATTGGCAAAGAAGAAGTCAAACTCTCACTCTTTGCAGATGATATGATACTTTATGTGGAAAACCCCAAAGACTCCACCCCAAAACTGCTAGAACTCATACAGGAATTCAGTAAAGTGGCAGGATATAAAATCAATGCACAGAAGTCAGTGGCATTCCTATACACCAACAACAAGACAGAAGAAAGAGAAATTAAGGAGTCGATCCCATTTACAATTGCACCCAAAACCATAAGATACCTAGGAATAAATCTAACCAAAGAGACAAAGGATCTGTACTCAGAAAACTATAAAATACTCATGAAAGAAATTGAGGAAGACACAAAGAAATGGAAAAACGTTCCATGCTCATGGATTGGAAGAACAAATATTGTGAAGATGTCAATGCTACCTAGAGCAATCTACACATTCAATGTGATCCCCATCAAAATACCATCCACTTTTTTCAAAGAAATGGAACAAATAATCCTAAAATTTGTATGGAACCAGAAAAGACCCCGAATAGCCAGACGAATGTTGAAAAAGAAAAGCAAAGCCGGAGGCATCACAATTCTGGACTTCCAGCTCTATTACAAAGCTGTCATCATCAAGACAGCATGGTACTGGCACAAAAACAGACACATAGATCAATGGAACAGAATAGAGAGCCCAGAAATGGAACCTTAACTCTATGGTCAACTCCACTGATCTATGTGTCGTGTCTGTGTGTGTGTGTGTGTGCTCGCGCGTGTGTGCCAGTACCATATTGTTTTGATTACTATAGCTTTGTAGTGTATCTTGAAATCTGGGATTTTGATATTTCTAGAAAGTTTTATTTTTCTTTCTCAAGATTTTTTTTTGGCTATTTGAGGTCTTTAGTAGTTGTATACAAATTTTAGGATTTTTTTTGTAATTATAAATTTTATTGATGTGTTCATTGTCTGTCTTGCCTCATCTATTACATTGTAATTTCCTTGAGGACAGGGAGTAGGTCTGTTTTAATCACCATTATATACCCACCTACAATGTATTACTTAGTACTTAAAGATTCTCAAAAAAAATAAAAATGACTAAAAATATCAGCCGTACACAACAAAGAAAAAATTTGTAATTATATAAGGTGGAAATTTTACAATTATTTGTTGTAGTTCTATGGAAAACATTGTTGGTATTTTGATAGGAACTGCTTGAATCTGTAGATTGTTTTGGGTACTATAGATATTTAACAATATCAATTCTTCCAATCCAAGAGTATGGTGTACCTTTCCATTTGTTTGAGTCATCTTCAATTTCTTTTATCAGTGTCTTCAGTTTTCAGAATATAGGTCTTTTGCCTCTTTGGTTAAATTTATTCCTAGGTATCTTATTATTTTTGCTGCAATTTTAAATGGGATTGTCTTAATATCTTTTTGTGCTAGTTTGTTATTAGTGTATAGAAATGCAACAGATTTTTGTATATTAATTTGTATTGTGTAAATTTACTGAATTCTTTTATCAGTTCTAATAGTTTTTTGGGATTTTCTATATATAGTATCATGTCATCTGCAACTGGTGAGTTTTACTTCTTCCTTACCAATTTGGATGCCTTTTATTTCTTTTTGTTTGATTGCTGTAGCTAGGACTTCCAGTATATGTTGAATGAAAGTGGTGAATGCAGACATCCTTGTCTTATAAAGCTTTCAGTTTTTGCAACTGAGATAATGTTAGCTGTGGGTTTGTCATATACAGTCTTCATTATGTTGAGGTATATTCCCTCTAAAACTCTCTTTGTGGAGAATTTTTATCATGAACAGATGTTGAATGCTGTTAAATGCTCTATTGAGATGATCATGTGGTTTTTACCCTTCGTCTTGTTAATGTGATGAATCATGTTGAATGATTTGCAGATACTGAACCCTCCCTGCACCCCTGGAATAAATCCCACATCATCGTCGTAAATGATCCTTTTAATATATTATTGAACTTGGTTTGATAATAATTTTTGAGGATTTTTGCATCTATGGTCATCAGGGATTACTGGCCTGTAGTTTTCTTTTTTTGTAGTGTCTTTGTCTGGTTTTGGTATTAGGGTAATGCTGGCCTCATAAAATTAATTTGGCAGTTTTCCTTCTTCTTCTATTTCTTGAAATAGTTTAGTAAGAATCAGCATTAACTTTTCTTTTTTTTTTTTTTGAAGATTTTATTTATTTGGCAGAGAGAGACACAGCGAGAGAGGGAACACAAGCAGGGGGAGTGGGAGAGGGAGAAGCAGGCTCCCCGCAGAGCAGGGAGCCCAATGCGGGACTCGATCCCAGGACTCTGGGATCATGACCTGAGCTGAAGGCAGTCACTTAACCAACTGAGCCACCCAGGCACCCCACTTTTCTTTAAATGTTTGGTAGAACTCACCTGTGAATCCAATGGTCCTGAACTTTTGTTTGTTGGTAGATTTTTGATTACTAATTCATTACTAGTAATTAATCTGTTCAAATTTTCTATTTCTTCCTGATTCAGTTTTGGAAGATTATATGTTTCTAGGAATTCACCCATTTCTTCTATGTTATCCAACTTGTTGGCATATAATTTTTCATAGTAGTCTCTTACGATCTTTTGTATTTCATGATGTCATGACCTTTATATGATGTCATGTCAAGACCTTTATATGGTGTCAGTTATTCCTCCCCTTTCATTTCTAATTTTATTTGAGTCCTCTCTTTTTTTCTTGATTCTGGCTAAAGGTTTATCAATTTTATTTATCTTTTCAAAGAACCAGCTCTTGGTTTCATGGGTCTACTTTTTTTTAGTCTCTATTTCATTTATTTCTGTTCTGATCTTTATTATTTCCTTCCTTCTACTAATTTTGGGCTTTGGTTTTTTTCAGGCCCCTTAAGTGTAAGGTTAGATTGCTTATTTGAGATTTTCCTTGTTTCTTTATCTAGGACTTTATTACCATAAACCTTTCTCTTAGAACTGCTTTTGGTGGGTCCCAAAGATTTTGAACTGTTATGTTTCCATTTTCACTTGTCTACATGTGTTTTTTTAATTTGTCTTTGATTTCTTCATTGACCCACTAATTGTTTAGTAACATGCTGTTCAGCCTCCATGTGTTTGTGGGTTTTTTCTGGTTTTCTTCTTGTAATTTCTAGTTTTATACTTCTGTGGTTGGAAAAAAATGCTTGATGTGATTTCAATCTTCTTAAATTTGAAACTTATTCTGTGGCCTAACACGTGCTCTATCCTGGAGAATGTTCCATGTACACTTGAATATGTATCATGGTGTTTGGGGATGGGATATTCTGTATATATATCTGTTAAGTTCATCTGGTCTAATATGTCATTCAAAGCCACTGTTTCCATCCTATATCTGTACTGTCCAATCCAATTATTGAGCACCTGAAATGTGGCTAGCATGATTTGGGAACTGAATTATTAATTTAATTCTAACTAGTTTAAATTCAAATTTAAATAGCCACAGGTGGTTGATGGCTACCACATAGACAATGCAGGCTTAGAGCATACAACCACTATGAAATTTTTGGTGGATATATATTTTCAAAAACAGTGGATAAATAAGCTAACCTTTAAAATATTAAAAATAAAATCTATATATCACAGAGATGGCAGCTTTATAATATAAATAAATAAACTTTAAGTTTGCATAAATTTCT
Organism: Mirounga leonina; assembly: GCF_011800145.1. Classification (NCBI taxonomy): domain Eukaryota; kingdom Metazoa; phylum Chordata; class Mammalia; order Carnivora; family Phocidae; genus Mirounga; species Mirounga leonina. Next base: position 1,212,569 of record NW_023270734.1, on the reverse strand, counting down.
CAAAAATCAATGAAATAAATAGGGAGTATATATATACACACACACACACATACGCATACATATATAATATATATACATATATATATAATATATATGTATGTATGTATATATGTAAACATATATATATAAGAAAATTTTGGTATCATTTGGGCTCATCTTACTGGACAGACTTTTTAATGGGCCGAAGAACTCTTAACAGCAGTCCTATTTCCAGATTTCATCGAAACTCTCAAGGGAATAAAAAAGGCAACCTAATGTGATCATCACTCAAATGCTTTCTATAATCTATCAACAATCCCTATCCCTGCTCAGCCACAAACTGTAAGAACCATGAATTCTACCAGAATCTTGAACAAACCCAACTAAAGTCTAAGGTGTTTCTGTCACCCTATTTGTTCCCCAGTCCTAAGTTCTTCAGATTTGATTTTTATAACCAGTTTTTATCACTAAAAATGGTCCTTAACTTTCAGTCACTTGACAAACATTTCTTATTATGTTAGGTGCTATATTAGGAAACAGATGAAAAGTATAATCTTTGTCCTTAATTAAATTATAGTCTAGAGAGAGCAAGCACCCAATAAACCTGCAGAACTGAACAGTGATTAAGTGCTAAATGAGTACCATTTATATACCTATATGGTTGCACAGAAAAGGAACACCTAATTCCCAGGAATAGAAAAGAAAAGGCATCAGGGAAGTGAAGCAACAGAGAGGCATCCCTAAGCTAAGTCTTAGAAGATAAGTAGGACCTATCAAAGCAGTCAAGGAGGAAAGAGAAGTGTTTCAGGCAAGGAGAAAACATGCAAAGGCTCAAAAACCCAAGAGAACTCAGAATTGAAGCAAGTTCAGTATTGAAATACAGTAAAAGAGAAGAGGGGAGAAAAGAACACTAGACAGGTGGGTAGAGACTCAATCCTGAAGCTCTTTGCTTGCATGGGATGGAGACTGGATTTTATCTGGAAGGTACAGGAGCCTAAAGAATTCTGAGCTCAGGAATAATGTGATCAGATTTGCATTAAAAAAAATCACTCTGCAACAGCATGAAGTATAAAGAGAAAATCTGAGATAGAATATAGGAGTAGCGCATTAGAGCATTCTAGTAGCACAAGTGAAAAGAATTGCTCAAACTCAAGCAGAGACAATAGAGATGGTGACAAAATGATGCACTTGAGGGGTGTTTAGAGTACGAAACATGAATTGACTGTATATGGGGATAAGGAAGAATAAAAATCCAGCGTTCCAGTTCCTTACTTGAGAAAAAGGACACTGGTATTCATCAATAAAACAGAATACAGGAAGAACAAGAAGTGCAGGTTTGAGAGGCAATTTTGAGTTTTGTAAACCCAGGAAGAAGGCAGTAGTCAGTAAAATCAATAATACCAAAAAAAAAAAAAAAAAAAAAAGGCTCAAATCTACAAGCCCCAGCTCAGACTTACTGAATTAAAAACTCTAGGGATGGAGCCCAGCAATCTATATTTTTAATCACCCTCCAGAAGATTCTGGTGTATGCTAAACCTGCAGAACCACTGGTCTTGCCAAACATTACTGGTAATACTGGCAAAGAATCAGGCAATCAAGTGGGCAGTGATACTGACAGAGGGGAAAGGTTAATTGTAGGAGGAGCAGAATCCCAATCACAGAAGATTTAAGGAATACACTATTAGAAGAGAGAGCACATGCAGACTCTTCTTTCAATATAGCCTGAAGAGAACAAGAAGAGGTGATTTAAAAAAAAAAAAAATTACTAACAGAAAAAAGTCCTCCAAAAGGAATAAAATGATTCAGAGCCCAGGCAGAGGAACTGGCCTTGGGAGGTATGCCAGACACCAGTGGTTGCCTTCCCAGTCCACTCTCCTTCCTGGAAAACAGAATCCTAATTTAGTTCTTCTCTGGGAGGTTTGGAGGGCCACAAATCTTGACTAGTTTAAGGAAATCATAGGACTTCTATACCCCTTGCCTGGACTGGTTTAGAAATGGGTTATATGATGTACGTTCAGGTAGTGAAGCCTGCTAAGCTTTTTTCACTCTACAAAAAGACATAAAAGAAATGCTATGGCCTGAATTTTTGTGCTCCCCACCCCAAAAAATTCATAGGCTGAAGCCCTAATCCCCAATGTGATGGTATTTGGAGGTAGGGCCTTTGGGAGGTAGTTAAGGTTACATCAGGTGATGAGGAGCCCCCAAAATGGTATTAGTGTTCTTACAAAATGAGAAAGAGACTAGAAAGCTTTCTCTCTGCCATGTGAGGAAACAGCAAAAAGGTGGTTGTCCTCAAGGCAGAAAGAGGCCCTCACCAAGAATTTTCAGGCAACTTGATCTTGGACTTCCCAGACTCCAGAACTGTGCAAAATAAATGTTTGTTGTTTAGGCCACCCAGTCTATAGTATTTTATTATAGCAGCTGAACTGCTGCTGTACAAGACAAGAGACACCTTCCTTTCTTATAATCTTGGGTGCTTGGATATGAGGATATGAATCTTAGAGCTAAAGCTGCCTGCCATCTTCAGACCAAGAGGGGACAAGCCTGAGGACAAAAGCTAACTCATCCAGGATGTTAGAATGGAAAGATCGATCCTGAGAGCCTAATGACAGCAGTTAGCTGCTACATGAACCAACTATAAAACCATCTTTCTTCCAAATTTCTAGTTATATGAGATCGTAAAATTTACTTATTATTTTCAGTTTCAGTTCAGTCTTCCATTACTTGCCAGCTGAAAGCATTCTGATACAGAAAGACATTTTCACTGAGATGGGTATAAATGAAATTAACTTTGCCTATTGGAGACATGGGAATTTGAGGGAGTTTCAGACTAAAGTTTCATTTATTAAACAAAATGAAGCTCATATAGATCTATTTTATAAAGGGACTGCCTTAACAGCTCTTTTCTACTTTAAAATATTTAGTATTTCTAATGATAACAATAGTCATGAGGAAGATGATGGTGATAAGCTCATGGTTATTAAAGTATTTTTAAAAGCTAGGAATTTTATCCTTGTATTGTTTACCTTCTGCAGTCCATTTGACTTCAACAGTGAAATCATACCAATATCTTCTACTTTCTATTTATATCAATTTTCATGTCAGCTTCATTTTTCAAACTTTCTTGGTATATAACACTATACCACAATACAGTTTACAGAGGGAACCCTTAACTTGAAAGAACAAACACTCTGAAAACCAAACAATGTATAAAAAGATTTCTATTTTTATTTCCATACATTTTCTAAATCTGTTCAAGAAAAGAAAATATTTTAACTGCATCTGTGGAATGATAACTTTGATTCATATCAAGGGGTAGAAAATCAACACTGTAGCATGTAGATAAACACTAGAGAAAGTAAATTTGAGCACAAATAACAAAAAGCACTAGAATTGTATGCCTATCCAAGCAGTCCCCAAATGGAGAAAAACAAAATTGGAAGTTAAGTTTTAAGACAGGTTTTGAAGCCCAAAACGTTTTTCCTATAGAAACAATGTTACTGTGAGTCATTCCAGTACTGGGCCAGTCCATAAAACCCTTATAAAACCATACGCATAAGACTATTGTTTGAACTACACCCAGACAGAATAATACTTTTTCCTTTGGAAAATACATGATTTTCTCCCTCCACCCTCTCCCAAGTCCCAGGAGGGTGGGCCTAGCCATGGAGTCTATTCACCTCTCCAACCTCATCGTTACTCTCCACACTGCACGTTCTCTGGGTTGGCCACACTGCCCTCCTTCAACCTGCAGGGTCTTTTCCCCTTGTAGTTGCTGCAGTCATGCCCTCCGGGGAGGACCTCTTCCAGGTCACCTTCCTCAGCCTTCTCATCTCAGCTTAAATGATACTTCCTCAAGAAGACGGTTCCTCCTCCCCACACTGCATCACTTGTTCCTGCTGCACTCCTCACCAGCATTTCTCCCACTGTATTGTAATCACTTTGCTTAGTCTCCCTGTAATCTCCGTATTTGGGGGATACATCTTACTTGCTACAATTTTAAACCTAGAGCATAGATGAGTAGCTGGCATTTTGAAGATGTTTAATATATATTTTTTTGTATGAATGAATTTACATAACAAGGTACTTCAATTTGTTTTTAACCTGACCATGGAGTACGTAACCTGATCTATGGTCACTACCAGGAGACAACGCAGTTTTCCAAAGATTTCTCCACTCCTGAATTTCTACCTACACATTGTTCATAGAGAGGAGGCTACCTATCCAATTTCTTCCCCATTGCTAGTTTATAAAGTAACTTAAATAGAGCACTAAAATTCTAGCAAACAGAAGTATATATTCTAATATTATCTTTTTCTTGTAGGTAATGTCATTCATTCTTTTGTTTTGTTTTTTTAATTCAATTTAATTATCATATACTATATTATTAATTTCAGAGGTAGAATTTAGTGATTCATCAGTTGCATACAACACCCAGTGGTCATTACTTCATGTGCCCTCCTTAATGCCCGTCACCCAGTTACCCCATCTCCCCACCCATCTTCCCTCCAGCAACCCTGTTTGTTTCCTATAGTTAAGAGTCTCTTATGATTTGCCTCCTTCTCTGTTTTTGTCTTATTTTATTTTTCCTTCCCTTCCCCATGGTCATGTTTTATTTCTTAAATTTCATATATGAGTAAAATCATATGGTATTTGTCTTTCTCTGACTTATTTACGTCCATCAACAGATGAATGGATAAAGATGAGGTATACATATACAATGGAATATTACTCAGCCATCAGAAAGAATGAAATCTTAAAAAAAAAAAGAAAGAATGAAATCTTGCCATTTGCAATGACGTGGATGGAACTAGAGGGTACTATGCTAAGGTAATGTTATTCATTCTTATGGCTTTTACTACAATCGATGAAATGCTAATTCCCAAATTTGTATCGCTAGGCCTGATTTGTCTCTTGCCTTAAAAATCTAAATTTCCAGGCATCTACAATTTTATACCTGAATGTCCCATAAGGACTTCACTCCAACGTTTCTTTTCTCCTGTGTTCCCCGTTTCAGATAATGACATTACCATCTGGATACTAGAACCTGACACTCAAGTTCTCTCACTCTTGTTACTTACTGGTCCATGGACCAACAGTGCTTGTTGTTCATCACCTATAATATTTTTAGAAACACAAGATTGTGCCCCACCCCAGACCTACTGAATTAGAATTTACCTTTTAACAAAATCCCCAGGCAATTCATGTACATATTAAAATCTGAGAAACACTGATCTATAAATTCCTTTTTCTCCTTACCCCCACGTATCAAGTCCACAGGAAAACGTCTCATATATATTCCTTCCCAACTATTTCTGTTACTGCCCTGATTTAAGCTGTCACCTCCTGTCTGGAACATTGCAATGACCTCTTAGTTGATCTCATTCCTCTAATCCACTGGTTCTCATCCAGAAGTTCATAAGAGACACTCTGTTGTACAGCTAATTTGGGAAAGGCCATATGGTTGGCTGACCAGAACTGTGCATAATAGAAAACTTGTCTTACCTATGTTGCAATCAAAATCTAGGGATGCATACATATGGGAAGGCATGCAAAAATAAAAGTGCAAAGACTGAGAACCACTCTTCTGGTGTCTCTGCGCAACAATCATTCTCCATACTGACCTCAGTTTTCTTTCCAAAATACAAATATGATCATGTCATATCCCTCTCTAAAGTCTTTCAGTGGCTTCTGCACACATCATGTACTTCCACACCTCCCCCTTTCTGTTCATGCTTTCCTTTTTTCCTCCTTTTGGCAAAAATCTTGCTCATCTTCTAAAGTCCTGCTCAAGAATCAACTCACTGGAAAAAAAAAAGAAAGAGTCATCTTATCTTGCCAATTTTCTTGGTAAATAACTGCTTCCCCCTCCCCGTGCACCCCACCATATGTTCATCACCTGATCATGGCTGCCTATCTTCCCTGCCAGACAAGGACTTCCCTGAAGGCACTCTGTATCTCAGTCACTGACAGATGGTAGATACTCAAAAAATATAAAAGAAGTCAATTACCATTTACATCTGACATCATCAAAAGCTGTAGAACTTCTCACTGATAACGTGAATACCTTTATAAACTATAAAATACTAAGTACCATATATCTAAAAGATGGAATCATTTAGGAAATGAAACGAAATGAAAATACCTCTCAAGCTAGATACACCCAAGCATAGTAAAAGTTTAAATATGCTTGGAGACTTAATTCACAGTCACATAAATGCAGCTACCACTGTGAGCCCACAATCTGGGTAGGCCTACCCTGCCATAGTTAAGCCATATAATTTAATTAGACAAGAAGAAGAGTTTAGCCTTTGATGAGGAGAGGGGGAGATAAGTCTGCCAGTTAACTTTAAAAATTATATATTTTATCATAAAGATTAAAAATTTATCTTTTTATACCACACCACAGAAGATGTGGTATATATATATACAATGGAATATTATGCAGCCATCAAAAGGAATGAGATCTTGCCATTTGCAATGACGTGGATGGAACTGGAAGGTGTTATGCTCAGCGAAATAAGTCAATCAGAGAAAGACATGTATCATATGACCTCACTGATATGAGGAATTCTTAATCTCAGGAAACAAACTGAGGGTTGCTGGAGTGGTGGGGGGTGGGAGAGATGGGGTGGCTGGGTGATAGACATTGGGGAGGGTATGTGCTATGGTGAGCGCTGTGAATTGTGCAAGACTGTTGAATCACAGATCTGTACCTCTGAAACAAATAACGCAATATATGTTAAGAAAAAAAAAGAAGAAGAAGAAGATAGCAGGAGGGGAAGAATGAAGGAGGGGAATCGGAGGGGGAGACGAACCATGAGAGAAGATGGACTCTGAAAAACAAACTGAGGGTTCTAGAGGGGAGGGGGGTGGGGGGATGGGTTAGCCTGGTGATGGGTATTAAAGAGGGCACGTTCTGCATGGAGCACTGGGTGTTATGCACAAACAATGAATCATGGAACACTACATCAAAAACTAATGATGTAATTATGGTGATTAACATAACAATAAAAAATTTTAAAAAAACTTATCTTTATATAATAAAGAAAATTATTATCTGTAATTTAAAATCATTAACATTTCAGTTTTTGCATATTACTTTTCAAATGTGGTTAAATCACACTAAACATACCATTTTGTAATCAGTTATAAAATTCTGCCATAGATTATACTCCTAATTATACTTTCAGTGACCACATTATTTTATCATCTTGACATACCTGTAGTTCATTAAAACATTCATCAAGTTTCATTAATTCAGTTCAGCATTTATTGAACAACTGTTGTGTGGCAGGCCCTGAGACACCAGACCACCCCTAATCTCAAGAACCCCAACTCAAGTGGCAGGGGTTGACGCATATACCCAGCACTGCAGTGGAGTGCTGAACGCACATCAAGGATGGCTCACCAGCAGTGCTAAGCGGGGTGGGATGCCGCTCCATCTGAGTGCTGCTCTCAAAGGATGAGAAGTCCACAGGAGGTCAGGAGGAAGAGGGGGGAAATGCAATATGGACAAGGCATAAGAACCTAAAATCACACACAGAGAAAGGCAGTGGCTGAGAGTACAGCCCAAGAAACAACTAAACGGGAACAGCGCCCACTCCATTAAAACCTCACCAGCACTGGGAGTTATTTTAATTTCCAGTACTTTCAAGAGAATAGAAAGGGTGACTCAAGGTAGACTTAAAATGCATTTCTTTGATCACCTGTGATGATGAACATATGCCAACATTTTTATTACTAACTGTATTGCTCATCTAACTGTTAAAATTTTCTGTCCATGTATGTACTAAGTCTTGATATTTTTTTCCTCATTAAGTTTAAGAGAACTCTTCAGGTATTACAGATATTAACCCTTAGTCACACCTGATACGAGCATTTCCCCCAGTCTATGATTTATAGGTCTTAAATGTTATATATTCACACTGTTGACCGATTCTTTGGTGAGTTTTTCACTGCTCCAATACTGAGTTATCGTACTGAGTTACTGAGTTATCACTAATCTGATAAATATTACATTCTCTTTTCTTTTTTAATATTTATTTATTTGAGAGAGAGAGAGAGAGAGAGCGCACACGCAAGCATGGGGGGAGGGGCAGAGGGAGAGGGAGAGAGAAGCAGACTCCCCACTGAGTGCAGAGCCTGACGTGGGGCTCGACTTCATGACACTGAGATCATGACCTGAGCCGAAATCAAGAGTCAGACGCTTAACCAACTGAGCCACCCAGGAGCCCCTATATTCTATTTTCTACTGAGTTTTCTAAAGTGTGACCGTAAAAATATTTAGCTCTTGATACCAGCTAGACCTGATAAAGACATGATGTACACAAACATTCACATATAGCCATTAATCTCCCTCCATCTATCCTACTCCCGTTCCCTTTGCCAAAATACAGCTAAGGAATTCCTTTGCATACAAACTCTTCATTTCTTTTTTCTTTTTTTTTTTTAGGTCTTTTTATTAAAAAGTTTCAATGTACATTTCTTTGCATGGTCTAAGTTTTACAACTACATGACATCCAAAGCTCAAAAATACAGTTTCATGACTAAAAAGAGATGTTGGAACATTTGTTTGCAAGAATTAGAAAAATAATTTGATTTGTAGATATTGCCTACATTGGACATTTATTATATTCAAATTCCCTTACCTAATTACCAATGCTGGGAAGAGAACAGCTGGAGCAGGTGTCCTATGCACTATGTTTAGAGATGGCCCTGAAACAGCCACATCCTCTATGAAAGAAATAAGAATTAATATTTTAAGGCACATATAAGGACACAAAATACTTAAGGGATCCATCAGCAATAAAAACCAGGGCTAATTTTGAAGTACTGCTGGCAACATTTCAGTCCTATACCTTCTACATCCCCAAAACTAGAAACAACCTGCATTTTCTTTGAGGGCTTGGCATGCCATAGCCTTTTGACTTGATGTTATGGCAGGCAATTTTAAAATTAGAAAGGGGGGCTTGGTCAAGTGGTTTGCAGTTGAGCACATCTGACTCCCACGGGAGTTTGGAAATTGGAGGGGGGAGGACACATTCTAGATGTCACAATGAGGGAGCACACATTGCTACCAGTGAGGAACCACAGATCTGAAGTGTTCCACTACATATAAGGCAATCTTGTACAAAATGTACACCCCAGATGCCAATGGCCACCTCACTTTAGCTTATAGCCCAAGATGACTTGCTTCCAATGTCTAGTCAAGGCAAATCTCCTGACTTCCATTTGTTCTATCCACCCTGCCATAGGTACTTGTTTCACAGCGATAGGGCCTGCCACAGGGAAGACTGGGAAGTGTACCTGGCTTTATTGGACTTCCTCCTTACTCCTCCTGTGGAGACTCTCACTTTACTGCCTGTTCTGGCCTGAAGTCATTCAAGTATCCCCACAAGTTCCTGGGCTTTGGCTACACTCTTCTCACTCTGATCCACCAAAACCTGTTTCCTGGAAGTTTTCAGCAAATACCTGATAAACAAATCACTCTAAGATACTAATCTCATGATAATACAATGTATTCTTCTTCCAAGGGATATCTGTATTGAAGATTTAATCCAAAGATACTACTTCTTACCGTCCCCTCTATTACCACCCTGGTCCAAGCTACTACACCATCTTTCTACCTGGATCACCACAGCATTTCTTAGCAAGTGTTCCTGCTTCAACCTTCTAATTCATAGTCTCTTCTCAATAGTGATCTATCATTTCCTAGCCCCAAGCCCTCTGATAGCTCCCTAATTCACTCAAAATAAAAGCCAAGTATTTCCAATGACCTGCAAGGCCATAAATGAAATGAGGAAAGCTGGAGGAAGAGTGTACCAGAAAGAAATAACAGGAGTCTACTTTGGTCACGTTAAATATGAGATGCCTAGGAGACATTCCAGGGGAGCTGCCAGAAAGGCATTATCCTCAAGATCCTCAGACAAGAGCTTTAGGCTAGACAAATGGCTCTCACCTGGGGATGATTCTGCCCCCCAGGAAACACTCCGCAATGTGTGACACATTTTTGGTTGCCACTTGTGGGATAGAGGGGGTTCTACTGGCATCTAGTGGGTAGAAGCCAGAGATGCTGTTGCGATACATCGTACGGTGCACAAGACAGCCCCCTGACAAAAATTTACCCCATCTAAAATGTCACTAGGTGCTGAGGCTGAGAAAATGTACGCCAGAGAAATAAATACGGGAGACGCAGTCAAATAGATCATATTTAAAACCAGAAGTACAAGGTGAGAAAAATAAGAAACCTTGAGGAGCTCCTCTTCCAGCAGTCAGGTAAAAGTGGAAGAACGAACACAGAAGACTGAAAAGGGTCAGCCAGAATGGGAAAAGGCAATGCAGGAAAGGATGGTGGGCCAAAGGCCAAGAGAAGAGTGTTCCTGAAAGGAAGCAACACTCGACAGTGGTCCACTCCAGGGAAAAGGGCTAAGATGGCAAGTGACACCGGTCAGAGGTAAGGTTTGAAAGAATGGAGGAGGTGTGCTGTGGGCGTAAGAGAACAGAGGCACGTGGGAAGGCTGCCAGGCAAATGAGGCTGCTGTATACATCACTCAAGCGAAACCAACAGGCAGTTAGTTGGGCTCCTCCAGTCCTCTGGCTTTGCCAGATGGGAGAGATCAGAGAGGTGCAAAGGAATAAGGGAATCTGCAGGACAGCAATCTGAATTGGGGCAGCTAGGGCTGGAGAAGGAAGAACTGATGACAGAAGGGAACTAAGGAACAGAGAGGAGTGGGGGGAGGGGCTTAATGAACTGAAACACTTGATGAGTCATAAACATGTTTCCATAACAATAAATATACTCCTCCACCATGCTTTTAATTGTTCCATATTAATATAATTTGTTTCTTAATACTATTAAGGGAAATGTGATTTTACTTTAGTAAGAAAGAGCTATTTACTATCTGAACACTGCTCAGGGTCCTATTTACTTTGCCAGACCAGGATGAAACAGCATTTGTGGAAAAGACCATGTAATCATGAAAGATATGCTAAATAACAGTCATGGGTTAAAACACTGGCGTATTCGTTGCTCATATTGCAACTCTGAATGACTTACTTAACCTCTCTGATCCTAAATCTCTTTACTTAACAGAATGTGGTAGGCACAGTAGGCACCCAAATCCCCTTCAAGAATATCCACATCCTAATCCCTGGAATCTGTGAATACATTATGTTACATGGCAACCAGGATTAAGGTTGCTAATCAACTGACCTTAAAATAAGGAGACTATCCTGGAATACCCAGGTGAACCCACAGGAACCACAAGGGTCTTAAAGGGAAAAGAGAGAAGTGTAAGAGTCAGAACCAAAGACTGCCTGTGAGACTTGACCCACCACCACTGACTCTGTAGATGGAAGGAGGGCCACAAGCCACAGAATGTGGGCAGCCTCTAGAAGCTGGAAAAAACAAGAAAACTGATCTCCCCTAAAACCTCCAGGAAGGTATGCTGTCCTGCCAACACTCAGTAACACCCATTTTGGGTTTCTGACCTCCAGAACTGTAGGATAATAAATTTGTGTTGTTTTAAGCCATGAAGTTTCTCTTAATTTGTTACGGAGCAATAGGAAACTAACACCAGGTAAAATGAATCAACTACGGTATCTGTGTAACCAAGAATATATACATAAAGTACCAAACAGAATGCCTAGGATACGGGGAAACATTTATATAGCTGTTATTGGTATTACTAGTGCTAATACCATCACAGCACCAAAACGAATGGTAGTCAAGAGAAAGAACGCTGACTCAGTTCTAGAATTTACACAACTCTGTGACCTAAGACATCTTAGTTAACCTTAGTTACCCTACAGGACTCGTTTCTCTCACTTATAAAACAAAATGAGGGGGCCTAGAATACATGACTTCTAAAGTTTCTTCCAGCTCTAAAATTTTATAATTCAAAACCTAATTCTTTAATGACATTCTACTTATTGCTAATTAACAGATTCAGAAAATCCTATTAAATAAAAACAGTAAGCCAAGCAGTTTTCATTTAATGTTTCAACATTCCCAATATTTTATATTGCTGAGTTTTATATTGCCTTATAAAGTTGAGTCGTGGCATAAAAATCACAGACCTGCAAGCAAGGGAAAATATCTAAGTCATCCTGCTACTATTTAAAGGCCTCACAGTCAAACTACAATATTATCTTCTCAAGTAGCTCAAAGTATATTCCCACACATTACCTCATTTATTCTTTTTTTTAATAGCTTTATTGAGATGTAATTCACATACTATGCAATTAACCCTTTCATAGCAGATGATTTACTGGTTTTGGTATATTCACAGAGTTATAAAACCATCACCGCAAACAATTTTTTAGAACATTTCCATCATCCTAAAAAGAAACTCTCTATGCATTAGCAGTCATTCCCCATCTCCCTTCTCCAACCCTTCCCGGCCACTAATCTACTTTCTGTCCCTATAGATTGGCCTATTCTGGACATTTCATATAAATGGAATCATACAACATAGGGCAATTTGTGTGTCTGACTTCTTAGCATGTTTTGAAATTCATCCATGTTGCAGCATGTGTCAGTACTTCATTCTTTTTTCATGCTAAACAATATTCCACTGGATTGTGTGAAAAATATGCCACCACATTTTGCTTATCCATTTCATCAGCTGATGGACATTTGGGTTGTTTCTATGTTTAACTATCTGGAATAATGCTGCTATGAACATTAGTGTGTAAATGTTTATGTGGATGTGTGTTTTGAGTTCTCTTGGGTATAGACCTAGGAGTGGAATTGCTGGGTAACATATGGTAACTCTATGTTTAAACTTTTTAAAGAACTGCTAAGCTGTTTTCCAAAGTGGCTGCCTCCTTTTCTCCCACCAGCAATGTATGATCGTTCATTCCAATTTTTACCACATTCTTACCAACACTTGTTATTATCTATCTTTGATTATAACCAAATAGCTGGTATGAAGTGCTATCTTTTGTGATTTTGACTTGCTTACCCCTATGACTAATGATGTTGAGCATCTTTTCATGAGCTTATTTACAATTTATAAGTCTTCTTTGGAGAAATGTCTATTCAGGTCCTTTGCCCATTTTTTAATTGTGTTGCTTTTTTTATTACCAGGTTGTAAGAGTTCTTTAAAAATTCTGGATACAAGTCCATTGTCAGATAACTGATTTTAATGTATGTATTTTCTCCCACTCTATATACCTCATCTAATCTTAGGGCAGCTACTTAAGCTCAATAAACAAAGTCTGTGTTGCTATCCCCATTTTACTGGTAAAATTGGCATTTTATATGATTAAATAGACTTGAAAACTGGCAGACTCAAAAAAACAACAACTTACAGCTCTGCTCCTATTTTTATTAGTTTAAAGGGGCCATATATTCATGGCAACACTGTTGACCACACACCCAGGATGGCGCCCTCAATCAACCCTGATGCTGCCCGTATCAATAACCAGGTAGTATTATTTCCACAGTTATATCAAAGATGATTCGTTCATTCACTCAAAAAATAGTTATTAAGTGTTATGTGGCAGGTGCTATGCTCAGGATGCATTTGTGAACATGACTTCATTAACCTTATAATTTGGCAGTGTTATACAAAATCCCTAGTGCTAAATCAATTTCCTAATGGCAAACCATCCAAACAAAGAAATTTATCTTAGTGCTTAAAAAACCACCCTCAACTCTCAAGAAGAAACATTACAGATTTTAATGCAAGGGATATCCTATTTTTTTTAAAAATCCAAAGTGTCAAACTTACTTTGTGGCCCAGGATAACCTTGTTTTGAGTATTGACCTTACTAGGCCATCACTTGGTTCTTATAAATCCTTTTTATAATGCAGCAATGTTTACTTTAATGACATCTGTCAAAATGAAACCCGAGTAAAAGAGGAAAATACTCATATTTTTACCTTTAACCAGAAAAGCCTGAAGGCTCAATGTCTGTATCATAGCCAGTTCCTAACCTGTACGAATAAAAATGTTATGATAGCTCAATTAAACATAAAAACAAAAACACAGAATTACAAATCCAACCACCTAAAAAGGTAGTTCTAACCTGGTCTATCAAAGTAACTTTAATGCAAAGCAGAGGGACTAAATATCCCCAGGAGACTGAAGGCATAGTACTAAATGGCCCACACAAACTTTATATTTCTTGGCCTTGTGTTTTGTCCACACAAATGTTATTCTAAACTATAATATACCTATTTTCTTATTTAAAAAATGTTAGCATTTTTAATTAGAGTCAATAAAAGAATTTGTTGAGAAAGATCTCATGGTTTATAATTAGAACTACATTCATTTTTGTTGTGCAGATTCAGTAAATTAAATAACAGCTAGTAAAACTAATACTGGGGACGATGTACCATGCCTACCTCATAGTTCTGAGTGTCCTCAACATACCGCTTTGTAAACGCAGGGTGTGCATGCTGCCGTCTGGCCAGCTAGGTGCCTGCAGATGAAGGCAGCACATGCTGAACCCAGAGAGGGTGACCCCAGGTGATCCCGGAGATGGCATACTACAAGAGAGGCAGTAGCTACAATCAGTGCGGGGCTCTTCCACACTGTGAACTGAGAGCCTTGGGCTTTGCTTCAGGGAGTCAGGCAACTGCACTAAGTGGGCAGAACACAGCACTGCCGGCTTCCATTTCCCCCGCTTTCACCTGTCTTACATCATGGGCTTCCAGGGAAGTTTTTCAAAGACTAAAATCAGACTCCATCGAAAAGGTCTGTAAACCTAAATCTAGAGGAAGTCTTGGCTCGGCAGAAAACAGTGCGCATCACATCTGAAAGACTGGTGAGGACAAAATGGGAGAATGAATAATGAAGCTGGTGAGGGGCAGAGTCAAAAACAGGAAAGGGTGCGGCAGAAGCCAAGGGTCGGGGGTCAGACCTTTATCCACTGAATATAATGCTTATTGTGGAGTGGGTGTGTCTGCTTAAAAGAGCAGCAATGGGATCCTTCACCCAGAAGCATTCAACTCTGAAATCTTAAACTCCAATATGCTACCTACAGGCTACAATCTCTTACCCTTCTACATCTCTCAATTCCTTACCTGCCACCGCCAATCAAAACTCCACAAAACAGCCAACATGAGCCTTCAGAAAAGTAAAACAGATCATGTCACTTCTCTGATTCAAGACTTCCAATGGCTTTCCCATGACACTTGAATAAAATCCCAGGTCCTACTGCAGCCCTGAAGTATCACGGCCCTCAGTAATTACCACTCTCCTCCTCACTCATGCTCCCCAGTTTACCTGGCCACTCCTCAAGCAAGCTCTGGGCCAGGGCTCTGCCATGCTGTTTGCATACCCTGGGGTGCTCTTTCCATTGCTGTGTCCTAACTACATTCCAGTCTCTGCTCAGAGGTCATCTTTTCCAAGAGCCTTTTCTTGTTCACATTATCTAAAATAGTATCACTCTCTACCCCCTTACCCTTCATTTTTCCTTTTAACATTTTCATATATATGTTTTTCTACCTCCCCTCTAGAAGTAAGCTCTAACAGGGCAGGGACTTGGTTTCGATCGTTGTTTTGATCTAAGGAGCCACACCACAGAGAACAGTGTTTGGAAGATAAATGCTCAGTATTTATTGCATGAATGATGAAAGAATGAATAAATCATACTTGATCTTAATTATGTTTAAGATTCCAGTTTTTCCCCATGCCCTCTCTATTCTTTTCCTGATCCATCAGCCATGTTCCAAGCTTCACTTCCTGTCCACTATAAACCTAGGATCTGATTATCCAGCTTTGCCCACTCCGTTGCCTAAACATAGCTTTCTTGCTGGCTTGTCCTCCCCCTAAACCACTCTAAGAACCTACTTCTCCACTCCCACACCCAGACTAGAGATTGATGCCATAAAAGCCCAACCAAGTGGACCAGAGACTCTGCAAATGCATGGTCTCCCATCTCAACAGGGCCCTTGCTTGCTGCTGCCCATCAGTCTCTTTGTGGGCTCCCAATCAACTCCCTCTCTCACATTTCACAGAATCAATTCTAAACTTCCATCACTTTCTTCAAGCTTCCTAGTCTTCCCTCTACTCAGCAAATGACATCTCCACAGAACCAAAAGAGAGGTTATTAGGTCAGACTCCCTCAATTTCCTCCACCCCTGACCAACAACCACACTCTTACCTCCTTCCTGAGAAAGTGGAGGAAGGATGCCCCTCATCCTCCCCAAAGCTAACCTTCAACCAGGGCTCCAGAACTCAAGCCACCCCACCTCCTAAGGAATCTGATGCCATCATTTATCCACCTTCCTCTTCTAAATCTTCCACTTCTCCCTTCTGACTTTCCCTCCACTGTACATAAATGTTTAAAGCTCTCCCATTATAAAACAAATGAACAAACGAACCTAATATACGCCCCCACATGTGATGTCTCTCTCTTGCCACTGTCCTAGTTGCGCCTTCCCTTCACAGCCAAGTATCTTGAAAAAAGGGTTTAAACTCATTATTTCTACCACTCCCACCACCACCCCCAATTCACTAGTCAACCTCTGCAATCTGGACTTCGTGCAAACACAAAACTCTCTCCAAAATACAATGACTTCTTAACTGAAAATTCATTCAGAATTTATTAGACCTGTCAATTTAATATTGACATTCTCAATTTTAAAATGCTTGTCTCTTGGCTTCAGTAACATTACTCTTTCTTGGTGTTCTCCTCTTTTGGACTCTTCTTTGCAGTTTTCTTTGCTATTGATGGATCTGAGAAAAGCCCCTTGCATCTGGTATAGCAGTTAAAAACCTGGGCTGTCTTAGCTTGGGCTGCCATAACAAAATACCATGAGTGGGTGGCTTAAAGAACAAAATGTATTTTTCTCACAGTCTGGAGGCTGGAAGTCCAAGATCAAGGTGGCTGTATAATCTGGTTCTGGTGAAAACCCTCCTCCTGAGCTGCAGACAGTTGCCTTCTCACTGTATCCTCTCATGGCAGAGAGCTCTGGGGTCTCTTCCTCTTCTTATAAGGATACCAGTTCTACTGGATCTATTGGAGCACCCTTATAACCTCATTTAACCTTAGTCACCTCCCTAAAAGCCTTATCTCCAAATATAGTCACATAGGGGATTAAGGCTTCAACATATGAATTGGGGGAACACAATTCATCCCATAGCAGCCAACAGTCATACAAGTATGGTAAAAACCCAATGTTCTATAACAACAATAACTGTACAAGTGTAAGAACTCTACAGCAACAAAGAAAATGGACAGCACATGAAAATATCAGGATACAAAATTGTTGCAAGAATATGTTATGCATATGAAATAAAAAGGAAATCACAACAGGAATGATGTTCAAATAAAGGAGTTTATTTCTAAACTCTTTGTTAGACAATTTGAAAGATAAACTTTCACAGAAATATATAAACGAAAAGCTTCAAGTGAAAAAAAACCACTAAGAACAATTCCAAACTGAATTTCCCATGTTTGTTTCCTATTTTCATCTCTGCCGTCTGTATTAACCAAGATATAGGCTGAACTGCTATAACAAGACCAAGAATGTAGCAGCACCAATGGAAGAGGAGTTCACTTCTCTCTCATGTAGTAGTCATGGGACTGAGGTTCCTTCTTTCCTGTCCTGCCACTCCCCTGGGGCACTGCCCTTGCCTGTATGATGGAAGCTGGCGCGCCCACACCTCATCCATGGGGGCGGAGCAAAAAGAATATGACAGACAGCAGATTTTTAATACGAATGTGGATGTGCACACATCACCTCCACTCCCATCCACTGGCCAAAACGTAGGTATGTGGTCTCTTCTGGCAAGGAGCCTAAGAAATAGGAGCTATGTGGCAGCAAAATATCAGAAATGGGAGTGCATCCTTCTTCCCACTCTGAAACATTCCTCTCCTTTTCTAAAGGGATAACCTGAAGTCCCATCCAATTATTGGATTCAGCTCAAAGTCTAAGATCTCTGGGTGACACACAACCTCTTCAACAGATATCAATGTGTCTCTGTCCCCGTCCAATGACCTACAAACTAACAGACTTAAGTAACTTTGCTCTCTACCACCACCATTACAACCAATATACAATGGAATACAAATAAGATTAATGCAATTAAGTCTTCCATTCTGAAAAGAATGGCAAATACTATTCTTACCAATGATGAATACTGCTGGACAGGAATGGCAGTCCCCACTCTACCAGGGAAGCAAGTTCCTTGGTTAAACTGAGGTTCTGTGCTGGGTGGGGGTGGGGGCAGGGGGGTCTGTAGGAAGGGGACGGATTCCCTTGTCCATTTGTCTGCTAGAGCCTGGCTTTGTCTCTGGAAGATACTTTCTTCTGTTATCCTTTCTGGCAATATATGAAGTGAACATAAGAGAGTATGTGCTCCAAAGAGGCAGGAAAGGGCTAATAGCCTATTTTCTGGGGGTACATGTTTGGGGGTCAAAGATTGCTCTAGTTGTCAAACAATGTCAAACCACCACAGGTTTTGGCAAGCTAAACTTGTAGCATCTTTGCCAACATAATCCTCTCAAAACCTCCATAGGTCTCTTTGTCTTCAGCCAGTGCCACACGAAAGTAACCACAACTCAAAATTCAGTCTGATGGTAGATGCTAAGCTTGTCAATTCTGTCCTTCTCTATTATTAGCTGACCTCTGAGGCAGATGCATCCCTCTCTCCCTCAATTTAAGGTTAGTTAACTTGAGAGCATCTGATTCACACGGCAGGATGATTGTACCACCACCACACCCCATTCACATCAGGGCAAGCCATGTGACTTAAAATGTTCTTTCTGCCTGAATGATTTCAGGCTCAGCCACTCGATTAGCTGTGGCCAATAAAATATGAACAAAAGTAACACATGTCTCTTCCAAGCAGCTGGTTCTGCTATGTCTCCCTTCCCTCTGAAACAGAATAGCAATGTCCCCAAAAAGCCTATTCCTTTGGCTTGAAGTGGTAGAGGATGGTGGAACAGAGCCATAGACATGTCCTAAGTAAGAAATAAACCCTTGTTGTCCTAGGGAACTGAGACTTTGTAACTGGAGCTTTACCTAGCTTAAGTGACTGGTTCAGGTGGGAAGATAAATCCTTAATATGATCCTTGCCTAGCCTGGCTTCCACTTTGCTCTGGCCAAGAAAATCTGACGAAGGTTCCTAAAAACGAATCTAACTTCTTGCTGTTCGGGAAAAAGAAACTATTTTTTCCAACCCTGCAATACCCCGTATTACACTGTCCTTTCAGTCAATGCGAAGCATAGGCCACGGTCGTACAGAACTCCGTTAGCAAATTTATACCCCCTCTAAGTGCAAACTAGCTAATTGTTCTCTTACTTTACACCCTCTTGCAGTTCCTTGCTAAAGCAGCTAGTCAACTCGTGTTAGCCATCCTTCTATTTTTTTTTTAATTACATTAGCACTCTTTCTAATTTTTTTTAAAGATTTTATTTATTTGAGAGAGAGAATGAGAGAGAGAGAGAGCATGAGAAGGAGAGGGTCAGAGGGAGAAACAGACTCCCTGCTGAGCAGGGAGCCTGATGTGGGACTTGATCCTAGGACTCCAGGATCATGACCTGAGCCAAAGGCAGTTGCTTAACCAACTGAGCCACCCAGGCGCCCCAACAGCAGTCTTTCTAACCACTCTCCTGGAGGTACAAACTGGACAGACACATCCATGCCCTTCCAAGTTATCAGAGGTGACAGCTTCACTAAGTGTTCTGCCATAGCATAACAAGTGTCACCAGTTTTCCAGCCTATAACATGGTGCCTACTGTCTGCTGGCTAACCACTCAGCCAGTACCATGCATTTTCGCAATTTATTATGGCAACACCCCACTGTGGGTACCAATTTTGGCACTATATTGGATATGGGGAAAGCTGCTGGGATAAAATGATGACAAATACAGCGGCTCAAACAAGAAAGTTTATTCTCTTCCTGGAAATAGCACAGGGATAGGCCGGTGCTTTGGGGAGGGTGAGTAGTAGTTGGTTCTGTCCCCCATGGTCATCTGGGGACCTAGGCTGACTAGGGATGGCTCTGCCACCCTCATCACAGGATGTCTACCTCTGGGTTCAAGGCAGCTGTTGCCATTCTGGTTGTTGCTGCTTTCTAGTCAGTAGGAAGCGGGGTGGCATAGAGAGAGGAATAGGACTAGCACCTCATCTTTAAGAAGATAACCCAGAAGTTGCACATACCACTTTTGCTCACATTTAATTGGCCCAAACCTAATCACGTAGACAATCTCCTAAAGTCAGGGGAAGCTGGAAAATACAGTCTCTAAGAGAGATTCAGATACGAACAGAGAAAAGGATATCCTAGATACTGGGGAAGAATTAACAACAGTTTCTGCCATACCTCACACAATCTATTCTCAAGAGTCATCAGAAATTTTTTTAAAAACATATTTCAGATTTCAGACTGTGGCACCCTATGTGCAAAACCTCCACTGGCTTCCTCTTTCACTGAGCATAAAAACCAAAGTCCTCCCAACGGCCTACAATCACCATGCAATCTGCTCCCTCCATTACCTCTCTCACTTCATTTCCTAATACTCTTCCCTTAAAATAAACACCAAATGTATTAAAGATCTAAATGTGAAAGGTAAAACTATGAAGCTAATGAAACAAAAAGTAGGATGATATATTTGTGACCTTGGAGTGATAAAAGTTTCTTAAGATCTCAAAAGTATAAACAACATGGGAAAATTCTGATGGAACTGAAAGAATTGATTCCATCAAAATTAAGGACTTGTTATTCAACAAAAAACATTATAAAGTTAACAGGCAGGAGACTGGAAAAATATGTTTGCAACTTTAAAAAAAAAAAAAAGCATTTAATATCCAGTGTATGCCAAGAACTCTTTAAGATAACAAGACAGGAAATGCAATTAAAAATTTGGTAAGAGACAGCAGCAGACAATTTACAGAAGGTAAAGATAAACTATAGAATGCCCCATTAAATTTGACTTAAAGATAAGCAATAAAAAAATTCAGTATAAGTATATCCCAACTAATGCAAGGGTATATACTTATACTCAAAATTTATTTGTTGTTTACCTAATATTCAAATTTAACAGGTTGTCCTATATTTTTATTTGCTAAATCTGACAACTAAAGGTGAAATCTGTATGGCTAACAAGTAAATGAAGAGAAACTGAGGCTCACTGGTAATTAAAGAAATGCAAAATAAAACTATGAGATACCATTCTATACCCATTATATTAGCAGATAATGGGTTTTTTCCATTTTACTACAGAAGATCATCTAACTTAGGATTCTTTTTTTGATCATTTCACTAGGCAATAAAAGCCCAACTATTTACTGCATATGCACAGAGAAAAACCACATTTCAAATCCATTATTTCACACACATAAATAAAGCACATAAATAATCCCAGTAACCATACTCAGGTATCGAAGCTATCTTTTTCCTAGAAAATCTAAGTACCTACTTAGTATAAATTTGTAAAATTTAAATGTTGAGGATAAAAATGTTTGAGTATCATTTAGTAATTAAGCAATAGCACTTCATAAACAATATATTAATTTTAGTACTGGGTTGAGATTAAGCTCTGAAGGTTAACTATCATAGCAGGTCAGAAATTTGGACTGTAAACAAATACAAGAATTAGGCTTCACATTTTCAAAGAGCTTTCACATAAAAATGCTTTATCCAAATCATAAATGTAGCTTTATCACTGGATAATACTTGTCTAGAAGGCAGAGAGGTATGGCACAAGCTGTAGGTCAAGGAAGGAAACAGGGGCTACATATAAACATGACAATACCCGCTACCCATTCATTCTTTTTTTTAAATATTATGAGCTTATTTCATATGTAAATACAGTACACAGGGTATTTTTAATAAAACTTCAATACAACAAAGAAAGTATACCAAAAACTAATTTTGCCTTCTCTAACTTCTAATACAAAGAATGTCCTCTGAGTTTATTTTAGCATCTCAAAGGAAAACATTTTTAAAACTAAAATATTACTGTGAGAGATCAATTTAGAAAATTATCTACTTTTTGTCAGAGTTCCAGTAAATAGTCATAAACAGCTCTTTATTTCATTCTGAATAAAAATATTATAAAATAAAAATTAAACCAAAATACTTTATAAAAATGGTACTATAATTGTGGTAAAATGATTCACAGATACTAAAATAATTCAGCCTATCTTATATAAAAGACATACACTATAATCATTAACCTTCTAAAATGCTGACAAGAATAATTGTTAATTAACTTTCAAAAAGTCATCACTTCTAGATGTATCTCTAACAACAGCAAAAACAACAAACTTTCAGATCTATAAGTCAGCATCCATCAAGACTACTTTTGGCAGGCATATGGTAAGATGCACTCCCACGAGAGAAAAAAACAGACATAAAAGTAACAGCTTTCACCATAGTGTTTAAAGATAAGCAATACATTAAAGTATTTCCATAAATAACGTATTACCTTTTTAACTATATATAAAAATAATCCTTGAAGCCGCCTGGGTCCCAAATAACATATAATCCTTTGAATGGTAGATAGAAAACAAATGACAGTCACTGCACTCATTTCTTTTTTTAAAAGTTTGAGAAGAAAAGCAAAATCAGAAGTGTATATTAGCGCAACTGCTAATATAAATGTTTGACACAAATGTCAATGGAAAATAAAAGTACCTATTCTCCAGCTACAAGAAAGGAAAAGATTATTCTTTGGCTCTATTCCAAGCTGGGAACAAGTAACCACAGAACCGGTTTTAAATATGCCCCAGTCTATCAATCCTTAAACTCCAGTCAACATTTCCACTTAAGCACTCAGCTGAGGAAGTGAGCCGATCAGCAACTGCCTTGCTTCTGTACCTTTGCTCCTCAAACGCCAGCCAGTCCCCAAACTCTAAGTTTAAAGTTGGCCAATCCCTAAATTGTCTCACTGAAAGTAAGCCAATCCTAAAACTCCATGCTTCTTTAAAACCCTATTTAAATACATCTCTGCCTGCTTCAATGATTATATTCTGCAAGCATAGCTCTCCCTTGCTTAGCAAGTATGAAATCCAGCTCTGTTTCAGTTACACTTAATGGTGGTCTCTCCCCTCAATAATACTAGAAATATTATGGTAACTTGGATATAGCATTTTTCTTCACGGAGGTAAGAAAAATATTTTTATGCTAATTCAGTCGTATGGAAAGTTGAAAATCTTCACCTTTTAAATATAATTATAATCCTTCATGCCCAATACACAAATGCACTTAAAAAAAACTCTTTTTCCTTCCCTTCTCAGTCCTAGACCCACAGTTTCATACTATCAATTGTCCACATCCAGCCAGTGGATGTATTATAGAAAACATTAAAATTTCCAATTACAGACCTAAAAATACAGAATTGGTGTTTGCCACAAGGGCAGGAGGTAGGGGGATAGGTAAAATGGGTGAAGGGGAATGGAAGGTACAGGCTTCCAGTTATGGGATGAGTAAGTCCCAGGGATGAAAGGGACAGCATGAGGAATATAGTCAAGATATTGTAATAGCTTTGTATGGTGACACTTGCTGTGTGCACAGCACAATGTATAGAGTTGAGGAATCACTATGTTTATACACCAGAAACTAATTTAACATTGTGTGTCAACTACACTTCATTAAAACAAATAATCTGATTTTAAAAATGGGCAGAGGATCGAAATAAGCATTTTTCCAGAGAAGACATACAGATGGCCAACAGGAATATGAAAAGGTGCTCGACATCACTCATCATTAGAGAAATGCAAAGCAAAACCACAATGAGATACCACCTCGCACCTGTTAGAATGGCTATCATCAAAAAGACAAGAGGTAACAAATGTTGGCAAGGCTGTGGAGAAAAGAAAAGGGAAGCCTTGTGCACTATTGCTGGGCATGTAAACTGATGCAGTCTTGTGGAAAACAGTGTGGAGATCCCTCAAAAAAAGAAAACTAAAACTACCATATGCCCCAGCAATCCCACTTCTGGGTATTAAAAACTTTTCTTCCAATTACTGAAACTCACATCAAGAACTGAATTTCATCAAATAATCTTCAAACAAAATAATAACTCATCAAATATTTGAGTAGATACTGTTTTTGAAAGTAAGAGAGCCTGAAATAATATGGTTTCTAATTTAAAAATTAGAATGAATGGAAGTCCTATTCCAAATCTAAATCCCTCTTTCAAAATGGCAAAGTGAATCATGCCAAGTAGGTCGCCTCACCCAAGTATACTCAAATACAGCTGAGAGCCATCTCTTCACACTGCTTTTGCACTTAAGTGTGCTCAAAAAATAAACTCTCCATAGCAAGGAGCACTACCTTATGCTCTATCAAAACTCAGTGAAGATTCCACTCAAGTCACAGTAGGATGACAAATACTGAATTACCAACTAACTCAAGTGACAACATGAACATCTGACTACGTGTTGTAGGAAACCAGAATGTCACCCCCAAATATGCCATTTTGATATTTTGATTATTTTGAATCAAAGGTACTTAAGTAACAGCAGGTGCAAGGACACTCTGACTCTCCTTTTTTTGTCCTCAAAGTAAAAGATAAAAAGCTCCCATGTGAAAGGTATCCTCCCTTGTACCAGGAGGAAGGCAGACATTCTTATCACCAGAGATGGGGAACTAGGAGCTGAGAAACCTGTACAAAGAAATCTTATTAAGCTAATCCTTCTCTTCCTCGTTACTTCTTCACCATTTACTACCCCTAGCCCAGACTCCTCTGGGTCTTGTCAATTCTTCACAAATTTATTGTTTCTTTGTCTAAAATGTATAAAAGCTTCCTATTCTGGTTACTTCTTTGGGTCTTCATTGAAGGTTCCCCTGTAAAAGTTTAATAAAGTTTGTATGTTTTTCTACTGCTAATCTGTCTTATATCAGTTTAATGCTTAGGCCCAGACTGAGACCCAAAGATGATGGAGACTTTTTCCTCCCTTAGTGTCAAGAGACCTACTTAGTTAGGTTAAGCATGGATTTGGTGAATTTATCCAGAAACTGTCAAATTTATTTATTAGAGAATATCTGGAGAGGCAGAATAGGTCAGTGAAAATAGGCAAAACTACATTATGAGTTGGGTGACCTTAAGTAAGTTCCCAGTTTTCATAAGACAGTCAGGAAGATCAAATGAGACAACTAGTAACTTTAAAAATGTCCTAGGGTGCCTGGGTGGCTCAGTTGGTTAAGCGACTGCCTCCGGCTCAGGTCATGATCCTGGAGTCCCGGGATTGAGTCCCACATCAGGCTCCCTGCTCAGCAAGGAGTCTGCTTCTCCCTCTGACCCTCCTCCCTCTCATGCTCTCTGTCTCTCATTGTCTCTCTCGCAAATAAATAAAAAGCTTAAAAAAAATAAAATAAAATAAATAAATAAATAAATAAATAAATAAATAAAAATGTCCTAAGCATCAAAACCTCTGAGAGTCCGAGATTTGCTTTTGTCCCTAACTTGCTACAATATATACAGCACATCATTTAATCTAAGTCTGTTTCCTCATCTGGCAAGTAGTGAGGATAATGCATGCCCTACACATTTCATGGGGTGTTCATGAAAATCACATATAAAAATTAATATGAAAGGATTTCTGAAATATATAAACAACCGCATAACTGTGAGATAGTTAATTCAATATATGAAGGAGATTCACACTAGCAAACCTGTTACAACCCAGGACTGTATAATGCCCAAATTAAATTAATTTTACTAAGAAAAAAAATTCATAGCTAAAAACAAACCAAAAACACTAGACATACTGGCAACCAAAAAAATTCAAGGCTATTAGCTACAAAAAATATTTTCCTTGCAATAAATGAACCAAATTGGCTCAGCTCTCCAACAAACTAAAAGCAGTTCAGCACAATCTTTTGTTCAAGTCAGGTGTTTACCACTACAACTACTGCCTCAACCTCTAAAGCATCAAAAAAAAAAGTAAGGAAGAAAGAAAAAAGTTACATATTGCAGGGTTTCTCAATATCCACAGTATTGACATTTTGAACTTAATAATTTTTTATTGTTGAGGTTGCCCTGTGCCTTGTAGGATATTTAAGAACATTCCTGGTCTCCACCAACTACATGACAGGTACAATGCCCTCAAACATAGTTGTGATAACCAAAAATGTCTCTAGACATTTCCCCAATGTCTCCAGAGTGACTTGGGGGAAGGAACAAAATCATCCCCAGTGGAGATCCACTGAGGTAAATCAGTAGTTCCATATTCCATATATTCCAGTATTTACATCACATTTATGTAGAATGCAACTTCAAGCTAGCACTTTTGCAGTATAAGGACCAAAGAAAAGAATGCTGTCTATAGGATAGTAATATTTAAGAATTATAGCTATGGTAGGGAGTTATGGTTAAATTATCCCTTCCATCACCATGTTGTTTTTGCTTAAACCTCTCTAAGAACTTTTTTCTTGCATGTTCTTTTGGGATAACAATTTGGTTAATCTGTCACTAAAGCTTAGTCTCCACCCAGCCTTACTAATTAACAGTCATTATTATTTATGTGGGGAAAATATCAAGCCTCAAGATCTTAATTTCTAAGTAACCATGTATCAAATGAATCAAATTTAAGTGACACTTAACTGCTTACATTATTTAAATATATTCAAACATTACAATGCTAAAGCAAAAGTACACAAACTAGTAGTATTCAGCTATTACTGCAAATACACTATGAATACACTATGTTTGTGTATGTATATACATTATATATATATATATAACATGTATACACACACACACACATATATGAGCTGAAGGTAATAACAGAACAGTGTAGATGTTATATCTATATATACATTATATATACATTATATATAGAGATATAACATGTATATACACACACACACACACATACACACACACACATATATGAGTTGAAGGTAATAACAGAACAGACTAACAGAAACTATAAGAAGTTTAAATGTTAAAAAATATTTAGTGCCCGGGGCGCCTGGGTGGCTCAGTCGTTAAGCGTCTGCCTTCGGCTCAGGTCATGATCCCAGGGTCCTGGGATCGAGCCCCACATCGGGCTCCCTGCTCCACGGGGAAGCCTGCTTCTCCCTCTCCTACTCCCCCTGCTTGTGTTCCCTCTCTCACTATGTCTCTCTCTGTCAAATAAATAAATAAAATCTTTAAAAAAAAAAAAATATTTAGTGCCCACTACATGTTATCAGTGGGCTAGACGTAATTTTCTACAAGAGACAATTTCCATACACTTACATTTGTATTCTTATCTAGTAGTTTCTAAATTTGCTCATGTAAACATAGATTTTTAAAAGAATCTGGATTTTATAAGTTATCTAGGATGGTCAGTGTTAGAAAGAGGGGCTCCTGTCTTCAAACAGGAAGACTTACCATTATGCCTGCCCTGCTGGGAGCTTTCTAGCACAATTAAACCATCAACCTGCCCTCACTAAGCCTGAACTTAAAAAATGACAAAGCCTGAGCAATCAGCAGCCCCTTCAAGATACTTTATACCATATATGCGTATCTGATATTCCTGGGAAAGCTAGCTGCAGCTGTGGGATAAAGAAATACTAATCATTTCAACCCCATTAAATTTAGGGGAGCCATGGTAGCAGATTTAAGGTTTTATGAATTGCAAAATGAAATGGCACATTTCTACATTTATATTTGTGGAGGGTTCCCATTTAGAGTGATGGTGGACTTGATTATTCATATCAACTATCCTACTAAAAGCTAAAAAAGCTAAATAAGATATAATTTTATATATTGCAAGAAAAAACTCTGAAATTAATCACAAAATCTACAATGGTGTAATTTTATAAAATTTTTTAATGGTTCAAATTTGAAATACTCACGTTAGGAAGTAATAAAGTTGTGACAAATATATGACGTTAGAGTATACCCCTAAAAAGATCTACAGAAATAAGATACACATTTTTGTGCATATTGTTCTAGTTTCCATGCTCTACAATGCTCCAGATAGGAGATGTAATCTATAACTCCACCTATGACATATACCACCAGATCCCCTTTCCATGACAAAAAAAGGTATCTCAATGTTAAAGAGATGATCAGCAGAGAAACTGAAACTTACTCCAGTATGTGGAACTTTGGCGTGATACACTTAATCCAGTGGAAACCTGCCTAAATACCTCACACAGCCCCTCCATCACCCTGCATTATGCAAGATGCAACATTTCAAGCCAACTCCCTTATTTCACTAGTAAGTCCTGTCAACACTGAGGTAACAGAACTGGAAAAACTCATCACTCCACAATGATACTAAAATATCAGAATTTATTTCATTTGGTAAAAATTACATCATTGCCAAATAAAGCTAATGCAAATATAGTAAAATATGCAAGATTATGAGTAATTCTTTTGTTGAAGAGGACTCTTGGGGAGCCTCAAATTCACTGTGCAATTGCTTAGGCATTCTTTTGCTCTTTCGACCCCGTCATGCCCCATCCCTCAAGTATATGGGGTAGAGGGGGCTGCAGAGGCCAGAATGAAATGATCAGCATGCATTTATGCATTTGGTCTACTCTGGTTTTATTCCCACAGGTTTTTCCTCAAACTGCTTCTCCAACGAGAGTGCTATGTTTTATTCATCTCTGAACTCCCAAAACTTAATCAAATGTCCCACATATAAAGTCATTCCTAATAGCTACTACAGGGCAGCCCTGGATTAGGAACTAGTGACAGAGAAGTAAAAAAGATACAGACCTCACTTCACAGAACTTCATGGAAGGGGGATATTGGATATTGGCTGTGTGAACTGAATCAAAGTAATTAAAGTCCAGTCAGCACAGTCTAACTGCCTATGTTCTTTTCCTCCATGCCAACCCAGGCTTAGATAAGGAACAAAAGCAGGCTTTCTCTTCAGAAATATAAATGTGAGTCTCCAGCTCTGACCATTGCCCTGAGTTCCAAATTCATATATCCAACTGCCTACTCAACAAGTTGACTTACAGGTAGTTACAGACATTGACTGTGTGGAGTCTGAAGCCAGACTGCTGCTGGGTTTTGAATCCTGGCTCTGTCACTCGCAAGCTGGGTGATTTTAGGCAAGTTGCATTTAACCTCTCTGTGCCTCTGTCTTCTCATTTGCAAAATGGGGACTATAATGGTCCCTAGCACATACAACTATTATAAGGATTAAATTAATTAATACATGGAAAAGTGCTTAAAACCCTGCCTAGTACAGTTTATGCCTACAAAGTGCTTACTATTACTACTAGCTCTAGTATTACTGTTACTATGTCTAGAAGGCATCTAAAACTTGTCAAAACAGAATTCATGATTTTCTCACCAAACCCCTTCCAACCTGCTCAGTCAATAGCACTACTGTTCTCCCAGCCTAAAACCTAAGAAGTCATGACTTTTCTTTTTCCTCACACTCCAGGTTAGTTAAATCCACACCAGTAGCTCTACCCTCAAAAACATATCATGAACTCGACCACTTACTATCATCTCTGCAACTACTTCCCCAAGGCCAAGACACCAGCATCTCTCATCCAGGGTAGAGACACAGCCTCCTACCTCCCCATTTTTGATAACCCCCCCATGACCTTACAGTTAATTCTCCAACCAGTAAAAGTAAAATCAAATGCCATTTCCTTGATATAAACCTTCCAGTGGTTTTCTACCACACCTAGAATAACATTACTTCGCCATAGCCCCCATAATCCGGCCTGGTCCTCCAACATCATCTGCCACCACTTTCTCCCTCCCTTGCTGTGATCAAATACTCACCTTGCTACGCCTTGGCCACCTCAGGCTAGCTTCCCCCTCAGACCATTGCTCCTTTGTTGCGCCTGTTGTACAGGATTGTCATCCGGAGCGTGGACTCTGAAGCCAGATTGCCCAAATTCGATACTGGCTCTATCACATTTTAGCTGTACAACCTTGAACAAAGCTTCCTGTGTATCAGTTTCTTCGTCTATAAAAATGGAGATATTAGTACTTAACTAATAAGTAAAATGTAAAAATTTAGTGTTTAGAAGACTGCCTCACAGAGAGTAAGCTCCATGTAAGTGCTTAACTGCTCGTATGATCCTTGCCTGAAATGTTCTTACCTCAGGCTCTTCCGAATCTCACTTCAATTGATTCGTCACCTTTTTTGGAAGGCCTTCCCTTAACAGACCATAACTAAGACAACCTACCCTGTTCCCCCACTGTCATTCCCTTATCTTCCTTTACCTCATTGTACTTAATCACTATCTGAAATAATATTATGTAATCTTTGTAGCCTATTCACTGGAAAATGAGCTCCACCAGGTTGGGGACTATCTTGTCTGCTGCTCTATTTCTAGTTCTGACTCAGAACCTGACTTCTGAATAAACATACCTCTTATCCAGGCTAGGGGACCTATGGGAATTTCTTAATAACAAGACCATACTTAGCCTTTCATTCTTACACTTGTGATCTCATTTGATCCTTGAAAAAGCAACAGCAAATACACCATCATCTCCCATTTTAGACAGATAAAGAAAATCCCAAATTTGGGTGACTTGTCTTTAGACACAAAGCTATTAATTGGTAGAACCAAAACTAGCACCCCTGCTTTCTAATTCTAAGGCTTCTCAAAGGAGGATAAACTGAATTTACAGAAATGTGATCTCTCAATCTCTGGAATAAATACTCCCTGAGATGTGTACAACAGTTTTCCCTTCAAAGTTCCTAACAAATACTTATCTCTAAATTTAAGAAGTGTTACAGTACTAACTCCTCAATAATGTACTAACCCTCGGCAAACCAAAACATTCAAAGTCAGATATGACGATGGGATATTCCAAGTCCACACACCAATAACCCCTAAAACTCAGTGTATCCGTGTTGAGTATAATGTACTAGTTCCAACATGACAAAATATTTCTCTGAAAAACCCAGCCAAGAGGACTTCATAATCGTCAAGAACATTGTGATAAGAGCACCAGTCATTTCTTGATCCCCGTTCCACTAAGTTCAGTGACAACCATTCAGATTGCCCATCAGACTCAAGTGCTGTCCATGATCAGATGGAGGGTGACTACGAGGGGGCGGAGGAGGCAGAACTGTTGAAAAAGATCCCTACCTATAAGACCTTGGTTGAATGGCCATTGGCCACCACATTCTCAGGATAACGATTGTCTTTCTAAGCTTTTACCTAGCAAGTTTACATGCTTGTGTTACCTCACATGTTCTCACAATGTTCCTGGTTCTGTGCGAATGACAATTAGGCCAGGGGCTGCTTCACCTCCATTTTACACAAAAAGGAAACTGAGGCAGCAGGTGGTTATCTTTACAACTTTTCCTCAGCGATCTGGTCACTTGCAGGATCCCAAAGGAAGCCTAGATGTGGAGTCTCTGAAGACACCCTCCATTCCAGACTTCACATGTCAAACTCCAGGGCTGAGGGGGAAGCTAAGCCCCTTCATCAGGGATGGGGGAAAAAGGGGGTCGCTCCCATTTGGACCTTCCCGGTTCCTTCCCTGTCCTCGCTCGCCGGCCCCTAGAGCCCTCTCGGCCCCAGGGTGGAAGTGCGGGCCTGTCCCGCGGGGCGCGGCCTCGCCTCCTCGCACTCCCGGTCCCGCCCGCCCTAGAGGGCGCGCTCCCGCTCTGGGCGGGGACCTGTCCCTTCACCACGTTCGGCGGCTCCCCGATCGCCCAAGAATCAAACGCCCGCAGCCACCACCGACACCGGGAATGCGAGCAGCAGGACGAGCACCGCAGGCCCAGGGAGCTGCAGGAATCCTCAGAAACTTACAGTTTTCCTACAGCGTGCGCGTCACGGCGAGGTGACGTCACGGGACCCGGCGTTCGGGGAGGTCAGGCCGCTGGGCGCCCGGCCGCACCGCCCCCACGGCTCCGCCCCGTGCGCGACGACGGGAAAGACGCCCCTTTCCTCGGCGGCCCCGCCCCACGCCGTGAGGCGCTAGGCGCAGGCGCAGACAGCCTGCGTGGCCGCCTTCTAGGGCGGGGGCTGCTTGAGAGAGCTTCGCTGGAAGCCTGTGGCCGGGGCAGGGGGCACCA
Source organism: Mirounga leonina (assembly GCF_011800145.1). NCBI lineage: Eukaryota > Metazoa > Chordata > Mammalia > Carnivora > Phocidae > Mirounga > Mirounga leonina. The sequence continues at coordinate 1,180,674 of NW_023270734.1, read as the reverse complement.
ATGGAAGGGGGCGTAGACACCCCCCCCGCCCCCACCGCCCCCACCGCTCCCCCTCCCCGGGAGCACAGCAAACAAGCTGTCGCCCAGGGGCCTGAAGTCGGACGCCAGGGTTGTGAGGTAGATTTTCCGCAGACATTGCCTCCCTTCCCTCACGTGTTCATTAAAAGTTCTCCACGTGTGGAAACAACCATTTGCTCCCCATCAGGTGCCTGCGAGCACTCGGGCGGGAGGAGTCAGCTCTCCTACGGGTCCCCGCTCCCATCCGGCCCCGCCCTTGGCTCCGCCCCAACCGGACTTGCCTCGGCTCGGCCCCGCCCACGCCGGCTAGACCCGTCCCCTCGAGTCCGCCCTTCCGGCTCCCGCTCCGCGCTCTCGCGGGCTCCCGCCTGTCCCGCCGTGTCCCGGCGCCACCTGGGAGGTTTTGGTGTCTCCTTCCTACTGGAGTTCCCGTTTGGGCTCAGTGAAGCTACTTACAGGCTACCGTTCACCTCTGTTAAATTTAACAAACGGTGGTCTGGGTAAACAAATATGTACACTTTCTTGGCCAGTGTGAACTTTCCACCGCCTCCCACTCACGTGATCATACCTTCCTGTGCCCTGGGTCTCTGCTCTGCTTGTTGCTCTTCTTTATGCTCTTACAAATGACGAGTTCTGGTTTTACAAGATGGCTCAGTACAAGGGAAAATGAAGGCTCGAAGAACTAACACCAATATATTAATATTTTATTTCTGGCTTACAGGATTCCTACATTACTCTCAGAAGCAGGAAAAATGATAAACGTTTTGGTTAAAAGTGGCTCACACAAATCGGTCTTGGGGGAAAAATAATAGGAAAAACAGGCCTTGGAAATAGACTTTAAGGAGGAAATATTGAAGATAGCAAAGATCTCTTTTAAAAATGTATTTGGAATCACGACAAATGGCTAGATCAGGCATGGGATTTTGCCAGGCATCTCCAGTATAAATAAAACCTGAAACAATGGTTTGTTTACACTCTCATTGAAAATACTGTAGTGTTTTCATAGGAAAGAGTGATTACAGGAGAGTATTAGTCTTTAGCTCTTGACATCTAGCTGGTTAAAAATAAATATGTGTATTATTCAGGAAAAATCTAAAGTTCTGCAAAGTTTCTGATTTGGATAATATTCGTACATTTATGTTAATATAATTTTATACAAGATCTTAATTATCAAATAATGTAAGAAATGTGTAAATAATTGTAAGAGTAAAATATTTTTCTGTAGAGCAGAGTTACAGAAAAATTAGCACTTTTTAAAAGTGCTACATATTTTAAAAATAATGATATTTATATTTTTCTTTGTAAAACAACAATTTTAAGAAAACTTTAAATTGCACATTTCATTGTTCACATACTTATAAAATGTTTTATGTATATCATGCCAAAAGTTGGAATTCTCTTTTGAGATTCTAGATATACCTATGGGAGTGTTTCACAAGTAAATGTCATCTCTCATTTTTTGGAGTGGAAATGGTTAAGGAGTATACATAAAATTCATTAAATGTTTTTAACATAGAATACATTTGCTTCTATAAGATGGTTTGACAAGATGCCTTCTTTTTTCCCCCATCTTATTATTCAGTATTTTTTTCCCTTGCTACCCCAAGGTTTAAAACAAAAACAAACACTTCCTATATTACCAGATGTAGGAAAGAAGTAATATGGCCAAGAAAAGACTGACAAGCAGAAAGGGTACCCAAACAAAGAGGAACTTCAGGGAATGTTAAGTAAAAATTTGAGGGGATATACACATTCAGATTCAGTCAAGTTCCTGTGACAAACTGGAATCTGATCTAAATAAGTAGCCAGGAGCTAGGGTCAAAAGTGTGTTCATATTAGAGAGAGGAACTCTTAAGAAGAATTTCTTACTTTAAGAAAATAAAACCCCAGACATTCAATGGTTAGCACCAGAGGGACTAAATGTCTCCACTCTGGCCCTTGGGGTTTCAGTTTCCACGGGTGGTTCTTTCACTTTGATATCTGCTGTCCCTAAGCAAGCTAGCCCCCCGAGCACTCTACTGCAGAGCTCTTCCCTTGGTCCTACACTGCAAACTGAGAAAAACTTAACTCTACTACTAGGGAAAAACAAAAGATGGAAATAAAATGGCTACTGTTTACCAGGTGCGTATACGTACCCAACCCTGCATTATCTCCTTAATCCTTGCAACCAGAAATGAGATAAATGCTGCCATTATCTCCATTTGATACGCAAGACAAGCAGGGTGCCCAATGCTAAGTATCTCACATCATGCAGCCTCTACGTAGCAAAGTCAAGATTTGAATCCATACTCCAGAATCCACAGCCATAACCATTGATCTGTATGAAGTTTCATGTAACGATGTAAGAAACAGAGACTCAGAAAGTCCACAGTATATAAATTCTAGCTCCAAAAGACTGATACCGTGGTTATCTTCTTCACTATTCCGCAGCCTGTCTTTGCGTGGACACTCCTATTTCATTGTTTAAGGTGCTCATCATAACCCACTGAGTTGATTTTGTAACCATTAATAGATTGCCACCCTGAGAAACACTAATCAGAATCCAAAATATAAAATATCAGATTGTATCACATGTAATAAGGGTAATTTTTCCCAAAGCATAAATTTGGAGAAACTGTTGTTTCAGAATACACACACAAATGTTGCTATGCTAATACAGTTCTTATTATGGGTCCCAATCAAAAAAGTGTGAAACACGCTATTACAACCACCCCTTGCCTGACTTCTACGCATATTTCTTCCTTTAGAATCAAGACCAAGAGAAACCAAATCCCACTCAGTAACTGTCTCAGGTCCAGGATCTGGTCTGAGAGCTCTCTTTCCAGGCAATCCAGACAAATAATCAGGTCATTCTTGCTTCCAAAAAGGCTCCTGTCTCCAGCACAAGCTCAAAAGTGTACTAATAACTTAACAGTATAATAAGCATCCATAAGCCAAGAGTTACACAGAATTAAAGAGAGATCGTTCTGAGAAGGGAGCAGAGATAAGGAGCTTGGTGGAAGGAAGACCCGAGACAAAGATTGGAGAGCTATGGAGGGATGTGTGATTAATAACCACATAATCTTTCACAGGCCTACTGGCACAGGGTTTGCAAAGTATATCATATGTCATTTTATCAGCTCTTTCCCCCCATCCCTTTATTTAGCTCATTCTCCCCATCCTTTTGGTCTCTTCTTAGCAGAAACTCCCTCTGAGAAGCTTTCCCTAAGCTACCTTTGCTCTTGCCTTAAAAAGTATTTAATTTCCTTCTCTGCTAGACTGTAAGCTCTGTGAGAGTAGGGACAATGCTGATCTTGTTCAACCTCAAACCCTCTACTTGTAGCTGAATACCCTAAGTTGGTACGTGGGAACTATGCGTGGAGGGAGGAATGAATGGACAGATGAACTCAAGTTTAAAGACAGGCTAGGTTTCTTACTCAAGATGCTAGTTGTTTTCTAAAAAGGGGGCACTGTGTTAATAGAAATAATACTGAGAAGAAAAATCCTTAAGGAGAAAAAAACATTTTGAATGGCGATGCAGCACATCATAGCAAAACACTGAACAGGGTCAGCTCTGTTATTAACTGGGTAGTTTTGTGCAAGGCCAGTAACTTCTCTGAGCCTTTAGTAGGCTCAATAAATGTTATTTGTAATGAATGTCCTAATAGAGTGTTACCCTGGGGGCAACTCTGGGAAATCAGGGCAGGCCACCTGGAGCCTTATTTGCATGAAGTTCCCGGAAAGAAACTGACCAGCACTGGGAGCTGGCCATTAATCCTCTTAAACAAAAGATGTTGGACAAAGGCTTCCCCCAACAAGAGGGTGGAATGGGGGAGTGAGGAGGGAAATGGAAGACAAGTAACTAGTGTCATTGCTCTCGGGAGCCAAGTTCATGATTGAGTACAGGGCCAGGTGCATGCTTTTGAGTATAAAGTTGAAAAAAATCAAGCTGCCGTGTGTGTGTGTGTGTGTGTGTGTGTGTGTGTGTGAGTGTGTTGGGATTGGAGGGCAGGGGAGGAAGATGCAGGAGAAAGAAGAGGGTGTCAAAAAGATTTACAATTCCTCAAGGAAAAAACCTCACCTACTACAGCACAGCCAGCAGGCAGAATGTTCCAGAAACAGGCCTCGGGGTCTTTGTGTATTCTGTTTTTCCTCCCTGGAATCTATTTTCTCCCTTATCTCTTGGAAAAGACCTACTCTTTCTTCAAGTTCAAGTTCTATCATTAATAACTTCTGCTAATAATTGCCAATATTAACTGAGCACTTGCTTAGATCTAAAGTTGAGTACTCTCCATGAAACCTTTAATCTTGACAACAATTAATTTTTTCTTAGAGGTACAAAAACTAATGGTGCATCTTATAGTTGATGGCATCTTCAATTTAATAGCAAACAATGTGTTGTATTCCATTTTTTGTGCTTCTTTCTCCCCCAATAAGCTGTGGATTCTTTGAAGACAGAGAGGGATTTACTCAACTTTGTGTCCTTAGCACCTAATGTAGCTCATGGCACATAAAAAACATTTGACAGACTTCTCAAAATCAGCTGAAGAAGGAATGTCATCTCCCTGACAGAGTAACAGGTAGGTGCAATCTAGGATAAAAGTCATAGACTGTTGTCACCAAAATTTGTGGTTATCCCCAAGGCCTCATTGGCCTGGGAAAACGAAGTCACAACTTCCTCTGAGTTTTGTCCTAGTTAAGTTCTATCTGGCGCTAAAGGTATGTGACAGTCCCGCTGGGCAATTAATTCAGCATGTCTCTTCTCCACTTGACAAATTGTCATTTATTATTTACGCTTTATGTTGGGTTCACACAATTTTTAACCAATTAAAGCAGTTATACTGAGGCCAAATCAAAGTAATATTTTAAAATCTGATTTTGCAAACTCAGATCCAATTGCGTTTAGACTTTAAACTGGAGATGATATTCAGCTCACAGAGTTCTTTGATTTGTGTTTTTACATTTTTGACTTGACTATCAGGAGATAACACATTTTAAAAGCAAGCATTTGACTTCTTCCAAAAAGTCCAAAGCTTCAATGATTTTGGCCCCCCACTCACCCAGGGCATTCATCACTGGAGTGAAGCTGCCTGGTTCAGAGGTGCAGATGTTCCCCATTTTCCCATAACCCCACCTGGGGACTATTTAACCTACCCACTTGGCTCCTAAAGGCACTTGAGTTTATGACCGATCTTGAAAGTAAAGGAGCACTTGATCATTTAAGTCTCTAGTTTAAGAAGAATCATAAAACCTAAAAATGAACAACTTTGCCCAGAAATTCAGTAATGCTGTAAGCAAATTAATGATAGTCAATAGTCACATTTTCCTTTATAGAGTTTTCACAATTTTTATATCTTTCTTCTAGAGAAGAAATATTTTTGTGCACTAGGGATTTTCCAATACTATATTGCTTTTTGGTGTGTAAACAAAAGAGAAAAATATTTAAGAGAAATTGAAGCACAGAATACACAGTTGGGTTCACAGTATGGCCTGGCACGTGTGACTGTTGTATTGACTGATTCACAGAATACACACTTACCCAGCATGCAACTTTCTTTCCCTGGCCTCACAATTCTCTTGTGACACATGGGAGAAAGGAAGTGCGTATTTGTTAATTACCAGGTTTGTTTTGTTCTGTACCACAAAGGGGAGTCATAGTCACTTTTATATTGTACTTTAAACTCTGAGGCTATATAGAATGTAATTCATCGGTCTGTTATTTTGGTGAGATTCTCTTGTTTAGACATGTAATAGGTACAGTTATTGACCTTGGTTACAAATGACAGAAAAACCCCCAAGATAATAGGCTTAAACAGGATTGGTTTATTTCTTTCATGTGTAAAAATGTCTGGATATAGGTGATCCAGGACCATTTTACCCATGTCAAGTGTCAGGGACTCAGGCTCTTTCTACCTTGTTGCTCAGTCATGCATGACCTACATTCCCGGTCACCTCACAGTACAAGATGGCAGCCTAGCTCCAGTAATCCCCCAGCATGCAGGAAGGATAGAATATTCTGCAGCTTGTACTCCTCAAATCCCACTTTCTCAAAGAAGCTTTTCTCAGCTAATGAAGAGACTGATCTATTGATTTCTCTTCTAAATTCACTTAAAACCTGCTTGTACTGGTCTGTAATCATTTAAATACTTTAAAATGTATTTATATTATGAATATTTTCAACATCTCTGTCATCATCATCGTTCTTAAATCTAGAACAATGATTCTCAACCCTGGTTACACATTAGAGTTGCCTGACAAACTCTAAAATGAAACACAGTCCTCAGGTGACACTGGTGGTCCAGGATCCATACTTGGAGAACAACTGCAAAGGTGAAAGAAGACGGACAGTTGGGGACTGGGGCTGGGGTTGTTGAGAGAGGATTCACACCAGTTGTAGGTTCTGTCAGGGGCTCACTTAGACACAGGGTCCTAAGGAGTATGTGTGCCAGGGAAGCTAGATCAGCCTAGGATTCTATATAGATGGTCCTGAGGCCAAACGTGATCCAGAGGCATGAGGCTGCATATCTGTGAATGGATGACAGAAAACCTTGGGCCAGGTTGACCGGAAGTGGCAGCCACCAGTGACTGAAGATCCAAGGCTCTTCCCCATTGTTTTTAGGTTTGGGTACAACCCTAAGAGAAGGAATAGGAGCCAGGAAGACAGATAGATAAGATAGATAGATGATAGATAGATAGATAGATAGATAGATAGATAGATAGATAGATAGATAGATGATAGATAGATAGATAGATAGATAGCATTTTCAACCTCTCTAGTGTGGAAGCTAAGTCAGATTAGATTTAATTTAGAAAAATTAAAGAAATGTGATGGTTCTTGTGACTCAAATCTCATGGAACAAAATTGTGGATGTGACAAAAGGTGATATATATGCAGGAAAATACCTTATATTTAAACAATAATTTATTGTCACATATAAGTTCTCTTGCTCTAATTATCCAATTATAACTACAAAGCCAACCTTTAGAGTGAATATAAAGCAGAGAGGTGATGAGTAGAAATTTAGGATGATACCTGAAGAACCTCAGGTATAGATGGTAAAACTCAGAGAGATGTTTGTGTTTTCTGACTCCTACAGTTGAGAAAAATGTCAAATATTTTCCTAGCTAGAGATTTTCCTTGCTATCAGTATCACTTATTTATAGAAGCAAAAATAACTTTTTTCACTTTAAAATTTTCATTCCTGCCATATCTATCCAATTAAATGGGCACTTACTACATTTTTACTTATATACCCATCAAAAAAAAGAAAAAAATGCAGGAAAAGAGACATCCATTTTATACTAAGTTGCTTTGAATTTTCCTTTCATATATTACTTCTATAGCCTTTTTTAAAAATTTGAAATAGTACTCTTGTCATGTAAAGTAGACCAGTTTCTTTTTTATTATTATTTAAATTTTAGTTAATTTTAGTACAGTGCAATATTAGTTTCTGGAGTAGAATTTAGTGATTCATTACTTACAATACCCAGTGCTCATCACAAGTGCCCTCCTTAATGCCCATCACCCACTGGGCCCATCCCCCACCCACCTCCCTCCATCAACCCTTGGTTTGTTCTCTATAGGTCTCTTATGGTCCCTCTCGCCTCTTTTTCTTTTCCCCCTTCCCATATGTTCTTCTGTTTTGTTTCTTAAATTCCACTTATAAGTGAGATCATATGGTATTTGTCTTTCTCTGACTGACTTATTTCGCTTAGCATAATACTCTCTAGCTCTATCCATGTTGTTGTAAATGGCAAGATTTCATTTTTTTTGATGGCTGAGTAATATTCCATTGTGTGTGTGTGTGTGTGTATGTATATATATATATATATATATACACCACATCTTTTTTATCCATTCATCAGTCAATGGACGTTTGGGCTCTTTCCATCGTTTGGCTCTTGTAGATAATGTTGCTATAAACATTGGGATGCATACACCCCTTTGAATCACTATGTTTGTATCCTTTGGGTAAATACCTAGTACTGCAATTGCTGAATCATAGGGTAGTTGTATTTTTAACTTCTTGAGGAACCTCTATACTGTTCTCCAGAGTGGCTGTTCAAATTTGCATTCCCAACAACAGTGCCAGAGGGTTTCCCTTTCTCTGCATCCTTGCCAACACCTGTTGTTTCTTGTGTTGTTAATTTTAGCCATTCTAACAGGTGTGAGGTAGTATCTCATCATGGTTTTGATTTGTATTTCCCTGATGGTCAGTGATATTGAACATCTTTTCATGTGTCTGTTAGCCATGTGGGTGTCTTCTTTGGAAAGGTGTCTATTCATGTCTTTGGCCCATTTCTTAACTGGATTGCTTGTTTTTTGGGTGGTGAGTTTGATTAAGTTCTTTATAGATTTTGGATACTAACCCTTTATCAGATATGTCGTTTGCAAATATCTTCTCCCATTCCATAGGCTGCCTTTTAATTCTGTTGATTGTTTCTTTTGCTGTGCAGAAGGTTTTTATCTTGATGAAATCCCAATAGTTCATTTTTGCTTTTGTTTCCCTTGCCTCTGGCAATTTTAGACCAGTTTCTTAATATGGGCTTGGTGATCAATTTACTAAGAGCAAAAAGGATTAAAACTACAGTTATCTAATTCCTAGATTTCCCTCCCTTTAAGTAAAATTGGGCCATTTATAAAAAGCATGGAGCCTGGTACACCATCAGTCCTCATTCAATGAATGAATGCAGGTTATACAAAAGAACTTTTTCTGAGAAACAAGAACTAAATAAGCCCTAGTGACCATTTAAGAGCTGTTCATTTATTTTTATGTTTCACTTTTTGGGGGGAGGGGGTAACATACATAGAATAAAATTCACAAGTAATAAATGTACAATTCAATGAGTTTTAACCAATAAATACAGCCACATTCCCACCACACAATTATGATATACATATATTATGGAATATTCCCATCACCCAGAAAGTTCCCTTTTACTACTTTGTGGGCAATCTCCTCCCCTCCCCTGACCCCTGGTACCAGTGATTCTTTTCTCTTTATATAAATAGTGTTATATAGATAGAATAAAATAGTGCTTTGTGTCTGGCAAGTTCTACCTAGCAAAAATGTCTGTGAGATTTATCCATGTTGTTGTATCAGTAGTTCAAACCCTTTTCTATTGCTGAGTAGTATACAATATTATGGATATATTACAGTCAATCCATTTGCCTATTGACACACATCTTAGTTGTTTCCAGTTTTTGTCCATTATAGATTAAACACATATAAACTTTGGGATAAAACTCTTATGTTTTCTTTTGTCTTGGATAAATACCTAGTAATGGGGCTGGATTTCATGATTAGTATAACCTTAACTTTATATGAAACTTTTAAATTGCTTTAAAAGAAAGCTTGGACTAAACTGAGGTCACAAAGATTTTCTCTTTTGATTCCTTCTAGAAGTTTTATAGTTTTAATTTTTATATTTAGGAATATGATTCATTTAGAATTAAACTTGTATAGTGTGGGGTAAGAGTTGAGTTTCTTTTTTCCCCATATAGATAACCAGTTGTTCCAGCACCATTTATGTGACAACTATCTTTCCCCAACTGAATTACCATAGTACCTTTGGCATCATCTCTGACATTATCTTTTTTTCAGAAAATCCCATCTGAACTCTTCCTAACTAACCTTTCCTCACTCAAGACCATCCTTCTCACTATGGTCAGATTTAGGCTAAAAATAATAAACCACCACCACCAACAACAACAAAAAAAACATAAAGCCTCTGTAGTAGATTCTGTGACACATTGCTCAGATCCCTCTTCTGGATGGAAACATTTGTTCCAGCTTCTGGACATATTGGTTGGTGATGGCTCACAGCTGTGTCCCTCTCCAGGAATTGCTCTCATCTGCAGGAATCAGCCTTGCCCAAGGCTATCCCTCATCCCTGGGGGCAGTTTACATTCGGTGATTCTCAGTGGAGGCCTGGTGGCCTCGCTTCAAGGTAGGACAACTCTGAATGGCCACTGTGGCTCCACGGGATCAGCTGCAGCCTCTTGATGCATCTGCATTGAGGCCCAGCTTCCCCTCTTCCCGGCCCCCTTTCCCTTTACTCTTACAGGTACTGTTCCCAATATTATTCCCTATATAAATTGCTGCATGCACATCTCAGGGCTTCTGTGACTATTTCTCAGAAAGCCTGAGCTCTGAGCTTCTTAAAGCTGATTATGTCATTTCTCTGCTTAAAGTCCTTAGCCTACAGGACATACAAAGTCTTTCATAGGTTGGCTCGAATTCATCTCTCTCCTCAACTTCCTCTGTCACCATTGACTCTGTCCTTCAGACAACTTTATATATTTATATCCCCCAGTTCCCCATTACTCACTTCTTTGCATATGAATTTCTCTCTGCCAAGGATAAATTTCCCACCTTCTGCTTATCCTTCTGTTCTGCCTTGTATCAGATGTCACCTCCTCTGGGAAGCCTTCGTAGTTTTTCTCACAGCACCAAATAACTCTTTATATAAGAATTTGCCATCTAATATTGAAACATTTGTTTGCTTATCTGACTCTCATACTAAATTGTGAACTTCTGTAGGCAGGGACTGAATCCTGGGCCCCATGCCGTGGTGGATTATAGATTTTCAATAAATTTTTTGGTGAACAAATGAATAATATATACCAAGATAAGCTGGGGACTGTAAAAAAAAAAAAGTATTAAACATTTGGAAATTTTTGCCGTATTTGGTTCATGGCATCTTTTATTTAGAATGTCATGTATCTTCTTTAACAGAGGCTATATATTTGTTCAATCTTTTTAAGATTCTGGACTACCAATGCTGATTGGAAACCAATCCAGGAAACACATCAAGATGAAATGAAATCTGAACCTCAGATCTTTACAGTTAGTTCTGTTTATAAAAAAAAGAGGACTGGGAAAGACTGGAGGTGGAAACACCAATGATTTTGGTTGGGGGTGGGGAAGAGAGAGAAAGAGAGAGGGGTGGAGAGAGAGCTGATTAAATTGGATTGGCTGTTTAGAGACTGGAAATTTTCCTCCCTTTCCCAAGAGGCTTATTTTTTATCTTTCTTTTTCACACTGTGAAGTGTCAAATTAAATTGCAAAGTTAGTTCTCGTCACTAAGGAAGGGATTCTAAATGTATTAATTAAGGATTACTGGCATTTTAATTTTATTCATGAGAATGAAAACTTTTTAATAATTAAACAACTATTTGTTCTCTTTTAAGTATTTATATTATTATAGTGTATTACAATTTAACATCAATATATTAGACTCTAGTTTCCAGAGACTTGGATGACTATTTTAAAATAAGAGCTGTGCTTATTGATATATTTGATTTTATGAATTATGATACTAGAGTTCCCTTGAGAAATTATGTTCTCTCTCTTCAGAGATGAAGTCCTTAACAGGATGAGATCTTATCTTGCAGGAAACCATGAAACCACTGTGGAGAAGAATGATTTGGATTTCACTCTGGTAGAACATGAAGTACCTTTTGAATTCTTCACTGTCTCTTTCAGTGATTTATCTTATGCATGAAAATAAGCTTTAGCATTTTTCAAAACAGATGAACCTATCTTTATAGAAATTGAACAGTTGTTCTGCAGAAAAAATCTAGGAGAAAAAAACAAAATTATCTCTTTTCGGTAAGGTAACAATGTAAAAACAAGTAAAAAAATGAAAAAAAAAGCAGTGTATCTTTGAAAATCCAGGTATTTAATGATTGTGTCAAAATTCATTTAAACAGTGAAGCATTCATTGAAAAAGTTAGAGCTGTCTTCTTTACAAATAAATGTTGAGAGGATTACAAATTCTAAATTATGAAATGTATTCTAAAGATAAAATTATAAATTTATAAATTTAAAATTTAAAAATATGTTTCTTTTTCCAAATTTGCTTTGCCTTTTAACATTCAGCTTGGACCCCTCTGCTATTTTCTCTCAGTAAATAAGCTATTCTAGTTCACAAATAATATTAAAAAATAATAACCCCAGAGAAAGGAAACAACACTGAAAAATACAGTGCTTCAAGCAAAACTAAATTATAGGACTTCAAATGGCAGCAACAATCAGAGGTTTCTTTTTTAATTAAATCATGAGTTTTTATTAACAAAATAAAAGCCTTAGCTTTTTATATACTTACAGAGAAATTATGTGCATAGACTCACATTGTGCCCTTGTCACCTTGATGGACAGAGATTATTATTAACAATAGTGTAATACAGGCATACAGAGAATTTGGAATTCTGTTTCTGTTAAGATTTAGATCCTGCCAGTGGGTAGCAGCTGTTTTAAATTTAAGAGGACAGGAGTGGGTTAGCGACATTTTGTAAGAAATAAATGAGCCCTCAGCACACACCAATTGCTGGTAAATTCAGAAAATGATAAACATTCTTCCTTGAGCAAGAAAGCAAGATAGGAAACGCACCTGCAAAGACTTATTTTCAAAACAGAAAGGATGTTGCTGGGGAACAAAGACATTTGCTGAAATTTCTCCATTCTTCTCTTTTTACCCTTTTCCCCATATTTTACCTTTACACATTCAGAATCATCTCCTGATTTCAATTGTTTTCCTAAAATCTTAGAGATTTCAATTTAAATAACACAAAACAAAAAAACAAAACAAAAAAAAAAACAAAAAAAAACTTTACAACTCTAAGATGTCAACTTCAATTTGAAAACCAAGAAAGTGTCTTAGGTAATTTTCATTAACATTTGCTCAACATCCTTTTCTCCCTTTGGTCTATGCTTTTTTTTTTTCCCCTCTATGAAAATAGCATCAACATATCTTAAAGGACCAAACAACAAAAAAAATCAATCAAACAAACAAAAAATTAAAAAAAAAAACTGTATAGTAAGCAATACAATTAAGGGGCTGCTAACATTATATTAAAAATAGATAATATGTTTTATATTTATCCTCTGGTTGGCCCTCCAGACAGTTGGTGAAAAACTTTGAACAAACCTTTTCTATAAGTAAATTGTAAACTACAAACGTTCTAATATTTTTTAAATATCACATAATTGATGTGAATGAGACAATTTGTATTTCTTAATAAACATAATTAAAAAAAACCACTAATTCCCCCAAGTTGCCATTTTAATTTCCTGAAATAGATTCCCATGTCTGTCACTTAACACCTTATAAACTAGATGTATTTATTTCCTTGTCTTTAAATCATAATTCCAGAAAACCTTTGAAAAGAAGGATCTCATATTTAGAAGGAAAGTAAAAACTGAGATAAAAATATAGGACAGTAATGTAGACTGTATTTAATATGATCAAACTATAATTCTCTGACATAATTTAGTTTTAAGATTAGATGAATGTCATCAAAATAGCTCCCTGTGTTTGTGGTTTTCAAAACTTTGTGTAGGTTTTTGCCATCATCAGGGGTCTGATACGCGCGCACACACACAAACCACAGAAGCTGAGGTATACAGACTGAATTAAACTGGTAAGAGGTATTTGAGATCATTTTCAGACTACATAATAAATTAAAATAGAGCCTTTTCTTAAATAAATCCAGCCCAAACTTTATAAAACTGTATTTTAGTAAAAAGATACATACTAATCATTCCTTATAATGCAAATTAGAGTTATAAACTTTAGAAAAGTAGGGAAGGTAAAATCAAAAATAGTGGTAAAAAAATTCTGATTATAATCTTTTATATTACTAAACCCAAACATGACATGACAATGTGAGAAAAAGATCCTTCAGGATTATGATTGTAAATGCCCAATCATCTCCCAAACCACATAAAATTAGAACCTAGAATTAAAACAACAACAAAAACAAATAGGGAAAGAACCCTCAGACTGCCACTTTAGCTTTGTGCTCCTCTAATTTTGATAGGTTTTTCTTCCTATTGCTATTGGGATTGAAAAAAGTTTTTTCTACAGTACTATTTCTATATAAAATTTGAGTCTGTATATTTCTCCCTTATATTTCAAGATCCTTGGTGGTAGAAGATACATTTTTACTTATCTGTCTGCCAGTATTTTGCTGTGCACACAGATGATCCTTAAAATTCAATCTAAAAAATTGCAAATAAATAATAACATGTCTTGTCCTTTGTGATTAAACTTAATCACAAAGACTTATTAACAGCTGCTTTGACGGGAAAAATCCAAGTAAGGCTAATTCATAGTTGGGGCGCCTGGGTGGCTCAGTCGTTAAGCGTCTGCCTTTAGCTCAGGTCATGATCCCAGAGTCCTGGAATCGAGCCCTGCATCGAGCCCTGCATCGAGCCCTGCATCGAGCCCCGCATCAGGCTCCCTGCTCCGCAGGAAGCCTGCTTCTCCCTCTCCCACTCCCCCTGCTTGTGTTCCCTCTCTCGCTGTCTCTCTCTCTGTCAAATAAATAAATAAATAAATCTTTAAAAAAAAAAAAAGCTAAGTCATAGAAATAGTTGCCAAATCCTTTAGCTAGTACCTTATAGGGGCAACACGATGACCTTTGATGTCTAGTTCAAGTCTTGAATCTTTGGGAGCAAAGCAGGAGAAGCCTCGAAGCCCCAAACCATGGAAATCCAATTTTGACCTTAACAAAAAGCATTTTGTTTAAAAGTAGGGATCCGAAGGGGTACGTGCACCCCGATGTTTATAGCAGCAATGTCCACAATAGCCAAACTGTGGAAAGAGCCAAGATGTCCCATCGACAGATGAATGGATAAAGAAGATGTGGTATATATATACAATGGAATATTATGCAGCCATCAAAAGGAATGAGATCTTGCCATTTGCAACGACGTGGATGGAACTGGAGGGTATTATGTTGAGTGAAATAAGTCAAACAGAGAAAGACATGTATCATATGATCTCACTGATATGAGGAATTCTTAATCGCAGGAAACAAACTGAGTGTTGTTGGAGTGGGGGGTGGGGTGGGAGGGATGGGGTGACTGGGTGATAGACACTGGGGAGGGTATGTGCTCTGGTAAGCGCTGTGAATTGTGCAAGACTGTTGAATCTCAGATCTGTACCTCTGAAACAAATAATGCAATATATGTTAAGAAAAAAAAAAGAAGAAGAAGGTAGCGGGAGGGGAAGAATGAAGTGGGGGAAATCAGAGGGGTGGACGAACCATGAGAGACGATGGACTCTGAAAAACAAACTGAGGGTTCTAGAGGGGAGGGGGGTGGGAGGATGGGTTAGCCTGGTGGTGGGTATTGAGGAGGGCACATTCTGCATGGAGCACTGGGTGTTATGCACAAACAATGAATCATGGAACACTTCATCTAAAACTAATGATGTAATGTATGGGGATTAACATAAGAATAAAAAAAATAAATATAAAAAAAGCATTTTGTTTAAAATGGTTTCATACATTAAGAATCTTTGATGCATATCTTTTATTAATTTGTCTTTAATCTTCTGGAAAGAGAAATGTTGATATAATCTACATAACATAACACAGTAACTCAAAAGTATGCAGAAGTAATTATTGCTATTAATTAAATATTGGAAAATTTAAAAACTCTATGAAAACATGTTTAAGGAGAGAGCATCAACAACAATTTACAAAATTTCAGGGTTCTGAAATGAACACATATGCCCTGAAAGATCTAGTTCAATTAATATTAAATGTATCTATTGTTGTATATTTTAATTTATTATCCTTTAAAATATGTAAAATTAAAATTTGTTACAGAATAAATGCTGATTTTCCAATGAGTAGACTTACTTTAAGATCTATTAAATGTGTTTATTCATTCAGCACTTATCAGTCATATGGTCTTGTGTGATAATGACTAAATAGGAGAAAAATATCAGTAAGGCATTGATTTTCAAGGGTCTTTTAGTTTAATAGAGACAATAAGGTAGTAAGAAACAAGTAATAACAATACATGATATACAATTCCAAGTTTTGTTCAGTTTCAGCTATGAATATAATTTCTAAATAAACATTTGGCAATTCATATTTGGCAATGTAATTATAAGCCATGATAAAGTAGATTTGTTAAGTGAATCAATATATATGAAGTTCTTAGAGCATATGTAGAAAGTTCTATAAAAGTGTTAACTATTAGCTATTTATTCCAGAAATATAAAGATGATTCAACGTTATGAAAAATACCTAGCTTATTACATTAACGATAAAAGAAAAAATATATTTGTCAATATATAATAGACACATTTGATAAACTTCAGCAGCAATTAACCAAAATCCAGCAACCATATGCTAAAAGGTGAGTGGTAACAGTTATCATCATTCAAATCAGAAAATAAATAAGAAAACCTGCCTACTTTATCAATCAGGGGTCAGTCAGGAGGCAGAAATCACACCAGTTATTTTAGCAGAGAGAGGTTAATATAAGGAATTATTAACTAGGTGTCAAATTATTTACAAGGTAGTTTTAAAAAGAGAAAGAACTTGGAATCAGAGGTAGCAGTTGCAGAAAGAACCTACCATCCTATGATTGGGTGGGATCAAGAAGAGAGGTTGGATTTATGAAAACTTAGAAGCTTGGAGAAGGGCCCTTGTGTAAATGAAACTCAGACCTCTGGTACCTCTGAGTGAGGGCAGGGGAGTGCAATGAGGTGGCTTCTGCACATATTGGAAAACCTTTTATGGGATTCTCCTGCTGCTATTGGAAGGAACTGCTGACCAAGATGAAGAGGCTTTGGTGAGATGACAACCATAAGAACGGGGAGCAAGTAAGAAGCTCCCAGAAAACAATAGGAAGGAACAAGTCTTTCTTCTCTAGCCTGAGATCTCCCAGCAGTTCCTCTATCAGCAGAGATTAACAGGGAACCACCTTGCAAAGCAAAAGCATGGTTTGCAGAGTTCCAGTTCTGGCATCAGAAGTGGAGCATCAAAGGGTAGGTCTGGAACTAAGAGATAACAGCTTAATAAGTGGCATATTTACTGTCATCATTATTATTCAAAACTGTTTTTGGAGATTTAGGCTAATAGCAAAGGTAAGAAATCAAAATAATCAATAATAATCTATATAAATACTGGGCAAAGGAAGGGAGAAATCACTTTATGTGCAGAAGATGTTATACCTAGAAAACCCAAGAGACTATAGTAAATTATTTTTCTAAGAGCATTAGATAAGGTGGCAAGATATAAGATAAATATACAAACATCAATGGATTTTTCTCTGTACTTTTTGCTTTGGTTAACTTTGCTGTGCAACAAAACAAACCTAATACTGCAGAGATACTGCAGAGGCATACAATCGCAAACATTTATTTCTCACTGACATTACCTGGGGGCTGAGGGTTGGTTTTGGGAGACACTGCTCCCTAAGTCTCATGTTCCTACATGTCTTTTTGGGTCTTGAAGTCCCTGATCGTTTTTTTACCCAGCGATTTCTTAGGGCTGTTTGCAGTGGGCATCCTTGAGGGAAGAGATAATTTCTACCTCTGGGACAAAGAGCAAGCTTGCACAAGGCTTGCCATAAAATAATGGGCTTTCAAGTTCAGTGTTTCTCTCCTGTAATGCAACCTACTATGTGTTCAGGCATCTAACTGAGCACCTTCACATCATCAATGTGGGAACAGAGACTCAGGAAAGCAACACATCATGCTGACATTTGGATGCTGCTTTTGTTGTTATCGTTTTTGTCTCTGACCCAGGAATTAAATGTCTTCTGTCAGTATCCATGAAACTAGCAAGGTAACACCTTAGCCTCAAAGTAGGTAAAATATGGGACTTTTCACAGTTCTTGACAGTTGGCTGCTCTTCTACTCTGAGCTATGGGTTGGCTGCAGGTCTGCTTCACAAGCATTCTCATTCCAGGATCTAGGCTGAAGGAGCAGCTCCTATCTGGTCATTCTTATGCCAGAAAACAGAAGCTCAAGAGGGCAAGTGAAATCACACAATTGAATTTAGAGCTTCTGTTTGGATGTGTTTATGTCATGTTCACTCACATTCATTGGCCAAAGGAAGTCATATGGCCAGCCCAGTTGGGGAAAGGAAGTATGCTTCATCTCTAAGAAGGTATTGCAAATTATATCCAACAAGCATGGATGTATAATCTTCTTACCATAGAGGGAGTAGATAATGACCATCAATACAATTCACCATCCTAGCGACAACCAGTTAACTATAAATAGAAAATAAAACACATCTTTTCATGATAGCAAAAACAAAAAGAATAACAAAACTAAATTTAACAAAAAAATTATGATATCTGTATGAAGAACTTTTTCTCTTGAAAGACATAAAATAAAATCTTGATAAATGAAAACTTATGCCATGTTACTAGATGGAAATATAGTATGATTAAAAATTCTTTCTCCAGGGTGCCTGTGTGGCTCAGTAGGTTAAGCTTCTGCCTTTGGTTCAGGTCATGATCCCGGGATCCTGGGATTGAGCCCCACGTCAGGCTCTCTGCTCGGCAGGAAGCCTGCTTCTCCCTCTCCCACTCCCCCTGCTTGTGTTACCTCTCTTGCTGTCTCTCTCTCTGTCAAATAAATGAATAAAATCTTTAAAAAAATTCTTTCTCCATTTTAATACATTTTAATGCAAATTGAATCAGAATCTCAGCTTTTGGTGTTCCTTAAAATGAATTATATGTCTGTGGATGGACAGGCTGGATCATCCATGAGAAACCCTTAAGTGATAAAGCAAGTTGCAAGAAAATGTGCAATATAGTACCATTATAAAATAAAAACACTACATGATTGTGTGTTAACATAAATATAAATATGTATGTTTGTAGGAGTATGAAGAATAGGGTGGATAGATAGCTTGATTTACATCAGAGGGATGAGTTTGTAAGGAGAGTAGGGGAATGACTTTTCTCTTTACATATCTCAGTATTGTTTGACAATTGAGTTTATTCCAACAGCAAATCAGGAAAATCAGAGAACCATGAAAATATTTTAAATCTTGTCTAAGTCTCCATTAAAAGGTGGCATGTTTTAGATTGTTGACTTAAGTTTATGTATAGAATGAACAAATAATTTGCTCATTGGGCTTAGGGAGACTAGGCAGCCATCTTCTGCTTTCAGCATCACTTTAGTCTTCCAAATTAGCTTGGCAGTCTTGAAAATGTGCCTTGTTAAAAAAAATTGTTTTTTCTATAAGACAGCTGAAGATGGCAGCTAAAACACAGATCTAATGAGGCTCACTTATATATCAAGGCTAGATCTAGATTTATTGCAAACAAAGGTGTAACTTTCTCGGTGTGTTTTATAAGTAAAAACGTGAATCAAAAGAACCATGTTGCATCTATCTCAGCTTTAATGACATTTAAATCAAAATCACACAAATCTTATTTTTACATGGGTAGCCTTTATTATTAGAGTGCAGTTCTCTACAGCATATAATATTAAATAATATCAGAAAACATTTAAAGAAAAAACTGTAATAACTGCGAAGACTTTGTATAAAGTAGCCTTTTTAATCACTGGAGGACCAAACTACACAGTGCTGGAGAAATTATCGGGGAACTCTGGTTTCTGAACACTGCCAAAAGTTCATCTGAGCGGATATTTTGAAGCTTTTCCAGAATTGTTCTTTCTATAGTCAGGTTTTAGAATGTCTAGCCTGATGATATCACACATTGAATTTTGCAGAAGATCCAGTCATCATTCCCTTTTCTTACTATTAGTTTCATGTATCTTATGACTGCCCCCCAAAACTTTGGGCTGCACCATGTGTTGATGCATGACTTGTGGTTAAAGATGGCACAGAAGAAAACAAACTGTTTCTCAAACCTTTTGGGCTACAACTCAACCTAATAGTATCTTTGAAGGCCTGTCAAAATTCTTCTGAACAAATGAGCTTTAAAAAAAATATTGATAGGAATGTGCACTGATGTGCATCCAGCAACACAGGATTCATAGTGAGGAATTCCACAAGTGAAAAAAAAAATCAGAATTATTCACTGCTAAGCACCTAAAGCCCTACCCAGCAATCTATGAGAATTATTCATATCATTATCAAGGTAGTTGACCCCATGAAAAGTACTAGAGTTATGTTATACTTTGTGATTATTTGGATGTTCATGTCAAAGTACTTATGCTCTATCCTGAACTTTATTAGTTATCAAAAGGAAAGATTTGGCTGAAGAATGTAGGGCCCTTATTTTTAGAACATCAAGGAAAAACTACCAATTACTTAAAACTTTCAAAAGTAATAATTTTCACTGGTACTTGACATATTTGGCAGATACATTTGGAGTTTTGTATATAGAACTTGACATTTTAAAAGGTAAACACCAATATTAATGTGTGTTAATTATACTTCAGGCAGTTATAGCCAAAATCCAGCTATAAGGAGAGCAAATCATTAAAAAATGGTCTCTCCTTTTCTGACTTATTCTTGAAAGTGATTTCAAAGAAAAAATGTAAGATGTCATTTAGTCTGCCTGCAAGATAAATTCAGGTAATATTTTTCCTGAATTTCTTATTGTGGCAGAAAATTCCATTTGGAAGTTTAGAGGAAATTTTTACTCACTAACATATTATATTGTATTTGCCAAACGATCCCCAAGAGGAGATTTGGGGAATCAAATTTGATCTAGCTGTAACTTCCAGAAAATAATTTGGAAAAATTTTGGATAAAATACGTTCTTATTTTACCCAAAATAAGTAAGCAGGCCTGCATGCCCTGATCCAATTTTCATTCACTCTATTTGTGAAACATTTTTCTTTAATTTTTATATTTCTGGCTATGAAAACAAAGTAGCATGATAGCCCTGATGTTAAAAATGGCCTATGTTGTGTTCTTGCTTCCAAACTCTTTTTTCCAAAGAAAGCTCAATAGCAGGCTCGATATTCACATAACATCACATAACTAAGAATAAAAATGTAGGCCTCAAGCTAAAAATTAATTTTTTCTTTTAAAATACATTTGCTTTTATTTATTTTAGTTGTGATGTTTAATTAATTCTACCATTTAAAATGGAATCAAAGGAAACCATGTTTCAAACAAAGGAAGTGATTCTTGTTTCATTTTTTGCTACGTCAGGGGATGCACTGTCATCCGTGGCAATAGAGAGCTGACTGCAATTCCCTGTCTACACTGTATTTTATGCTTATGTGTCTTCTCAGATTATGCTTTCCTTTCCTGAAATTCACTTTTCCTCAATTTATTAGCTAAGCTAATTCCTCCTTGTCCTTCAAATGTCAGATCAGGTAACTCACTTGCTCTAGAAAGCTGGCTTCCAGTGGAGTAGCCTTTCCTGTATTCTCCACGACACCACGCTCAACCTTTTATCCTAGCAGTTTCCACAAACTGTGCCCTCCATGCTTTCCAGGGCCATATTGTATTTTATTTTCTATGGGCAGCCCCTAGTAGAGGGTCTGTTGTGTGCTAGTTTCTCAATCTACATTGGTTGCCCAGTATTTATAAATAAATACACCTGGGTATAGCTGTCACAGAGAGTAAGGAGAGAGGAGCTAATGGTTAACTAGGGAGTAGGGCTAATGGGCAGTCAGGAAAAGCTATACAGAAGAGGTGACACCAAATAGGATTCTAAAACTGAATAGGATGTGCTGCACAGAGAGGTATGTTGATAAGAGCATACAGGGAGAGAATCTCAGGCAGGGGAAAAGCATGTATAGAAAGGGAGGGGGGAGTGCCTGGGTGGCTCAGTCAGTTAAGGGTGGAACTAGACTTGTGATTTCAGCTCAGGTCATGTTCTCAGGGTCTTGAGATCAAGCCCCACATCAGGCTCTGTGCTTAGCGGAGAGTCTGCTTCTCTCTCTCTCTTCCTCTCCCTTTCCCCTCCCCTTGCTCTCTCTCTCAAATAAAAAAAAAAGAAAGGAAGGAAGGAAGGGAGGGAGAGAAGGGTATCGAGAAAAGAGGCAAAGAAATATGAGGTAAGGCAACGGGGAGCCGTGGGGACTGCGGTAAACCAGAGGTACATACCTCATTTAATGGGGGGGGGGGGAGCTATTACCAGGCTTTTATAGAGTCTTCTCATGTACGAATTAGAGCCAATATTATCATCTTTTTTTTTTTTTTTTTTTTAAAGAGAAGCTAGAAGTTGGATACAGAATCTCCCAGCTTTTAGATATTGGTAAGTAATAATTTAAAGTCTTAACATAGGCTAGAAACATAGTCTTGGGCCGAATATGTCCAACAACTTCCATTTTATGCCCATCACAAGAAGCATGGAACCCATGGAGAACCAGCTGTCTTGACAAACCCGGTCAGTGGGCAAGTGGTGATGTGGGAATTGTGTAGAAGCATCCATTTGATCTCTGTGGCCTTTCCTAGTGAGCAGCACTTTCTGATGAGAGTGTGTCTTCATTGTGAAGTTCTCTATCAGTGTGAGAGTACTGCTGAATTTGTGGAGAACCCTGATGCATTTCACACTCACGAGTAGAGTGGAGAGATCTGGAAAAAATCACTGCAGATAGTTTCACACTATAAATAAATCGCCAAGGGAAAAATGTAACAGGGGAACAATAAGAGGCGAGAAATTTGGGGGAACACCCACAGTCAGGGCACTTGAAGAGAAGAAAAGGGGTGACATAGAACAAGGAAAACAAGGAAGTTTGCCACGAAAGCTGAGAGAGGAAGGCCAATGAGGTCATTTATCACAATTATGCTTACAATACTTAGTACTTAGTTTTTATTAATAAAATGACATAAAAAGTAATTTTAATGACAAATTATTTCTTCTGTATTTGTTTGTGTGTAGGTTCAAGAGTTAACATCCCTGTCGAATAATACCATAGGAGAAAAGGGATTTGAGGCTAGTTTCACATCTGCTTTACTTTAACCTTTCTACACAGGAAAAACAGTCCTGATGATTTTGCCCAGTTTCTAAACTTGGAATTGTCTTACATGGAACTAAAAAAGCCCTCACACACAATGACATTAATCTCGTGGTGTCAAAACTTTTGGAAACCTGACACGGAATTTTCTTCTTAGATTTGAAATTTACTTAAGAAAGATCTACCCCGAGTAAACAAATATGGGGAAACGTTCAACCTCATTAGCAATCCAAGATACAGAAATAACAGCCTCAGGAAGATAGCCTTTAATCGTTTGGAATATTGCTGGTTTCTAGTGCTGGCTGCTTTGTTGTTACTTCTATTCTGAAACATTGCTGGAGGTAGGACAATTGGGACAAACCTTATAAAAAACAAAATTTGACAACGCATTTCAAGAGCCACCAAATATACTGGCTCTGTATTTTTTGGAATTGAATTTGAAATCTATAAAGCAAGAATAAAATGACCCCTGTAAGGGTTTTTGTGCCACCTTTATTTACAAGATATTCAGTGTACCTAGAACTGCTATTAAGTAGTTTAGTAGATTGTTGGAGGCTTTGTGTCCCTAGAAACGGAGCCTGGGTTGGGGATTGCTGTGCAGTGATTTAGTGAGAGCCCCTGCAAGACAAACCTACAAGGAGGGGAGGGACCCACACTGGGGCTGAGGAAGAAGCAAGGTGAATCCATGGTTTCAGATGAGGTCTAGTCTCAACTTGAATCCATCGGGAGCTATGGAGTACAAACAGCACACAGCACTGACCCTCCGTGGACAAGGCTCTGGCCCTTTGCACACTGCCATCATCTCTGGGGAAACTGCCTTATCTTCCCTGTGCTTCCAGTTGAGGCAGTTCCTATCAACTCTGGAGAACTTTCAGGCCACAGAGCCTGAGGAAGGATGCACTGGCCCGGTAACAGGGGTTGGGACACTGGCAAACACCCCTCTCCTACCCAAGTTGGAGAACATAATTAATGTGTGGAACCCAGTTCCATTTATAAAATCTAGTATTCATCTAGGGCAGATCTCCTGGACTCCAGTCAGGTTTTCTCAGCCTAACCCTATCCCTTTGTCTTCTCAGAAAATCATGCCCCTTTATCTGAAAATGGTTTCTTCCAGTGGGAGCTGCTACATTGTTTCTCCCATACTTCCCATCCTTTGTCTCCACCCCACCTTCTGGCGCCACTCTGGTCATAGATGAATGGCTGAAGAAGTTGACGAAAATAAAAAGGAGACATTGGTAGGTGGGAGGCGGAAGTGTGCTTTTTCCTAGTTCAAAAGTTGGAGAGTGTGTCTGTTTTATTTGTGAGTGCCAAGCCAGTGTATCACAACAACAGAATGGTGAGTCAGAAGCTTGTCCAGTCTCCTTGGGGAGCATCGGTGCTATTCTGGTTTTGGCTATGGAGTGAGTTTCAATCCAAAAAATGTGCTCGTCCACACACCCCTTGGAATGGTGCAGGTAGTGGGGAATCAGGCTGGCCTCTTGCATATGGCCTTCTCAGCCTTAGTTTCTAATCCCAATCTTGTTTATCTTCAAGGGAATTTTAAGGAGAAATGGGAAGGAATCTCACAGCTATCAGGCCCAGCCAGTCTTCTGCCAAGTTCATTCAGAAGGATTTTTAAATGGAAAAAAAAAAGTATTTGCGCATTTGAGAACTTTTTTGAGAGTTCTTTTAAATTGATGTCTTCTTACTAAAGACTTCCTGTTTAAACCAGATATTCTTATTTCTACTCACACTTTAGAAATAAGTGATAAATATGCAAATTCAAAAGTAGTAAATGAAAAGCACTGAGGCCTTTCCACCTGATGTCTCAAAAATATTCAAGAGACAAGGGGATCTAATGTAGTTATAGGAGAGAAGTGCAGAAATGCAGGAAAGACCAAAATGGTCGAGTCCTTATGTTTTTAGTTCAAATCTCTGTTCTATCACCAAATGTCTGTGACCTTGGACAAGGTACTTTATCTTTCCAAGCCTCAGTTTCTTTAACTATATAATGGGAATGACAGTTCTTTCCTCACTGTGGCGGGATCATGGTGGTGAGGGCCATGTGTATCCTACAGGCTCTTGCCTAGCTTTCAATGTTGGCTTTACCACAAAGCACTTCTCTATGACCTTAGGCACATTAGCCTCTCTGTGCCTCAGCTTCCTTTCCTGAAAAATAAGCACAATAAGGGTCTTTATCTTCAAGGGGGCAATTTGAAGATTAAACAAGTTAATATCACTGAAATAAGAATAAGTTAATATCACTGAAATATAAATATAAAGATCAATATAAAGATATTTATGTTTTAATATATAATATATTACATGTTTGTTTATAATATAAAATAATATACTTATAAATATATATTACATTTCATAAAATAATATATTGTTTATAAATATATAAATATATAATATATAAAAATATATACCTACATTTTTTTTTTTAAAGATTTTATTTATTTATTTGCGAGAGAGAGAATGAGAGACAGAGAGCATGAGAGGGAGGAGGGTCAGAGGGAGAAGCAGACTCCCTGCCGAGCAGGGAGCCCGATGCGGGACTCGATCCCGGGACTCCAGGATCATGACCTGAGCCGAAGGCAGTTGCTTAACCGACTGAGCCACCCAGGCGCCCTATACCTACATTTATATATAAAAATAAATATAATATAAATATAAAATATAAATATAAAAATAAGTTAATGTCACTGAAAGAATGCTTGGCACATAGCATTGTGCTTGGCAAACAGCATTGGTGACTCTTTTGTTAGATATTATCATGATTTTTAAATTAAATACTGTATATAAGGAAAATAAGCATTCCATAAATGTGATAGCAAGGATTTCATCTGAATACATTTTGTAGCAAGAGGTATATTCTATATGAACACCAGCTAAGTTTTTCTGATTTGATATCATCATCGTGGGCAAATGACTCACATCACATGACAAGGTAATGGAGGCCTGATGTGTGAATATTGACAGATCTCTCTAAGTTCATATCATTAATATGGCGTATCTTTCTTCATTTCTTTTTCAAAGAATAAGGGTGTTTGGTTTGCCCAGTGCTTAGAGAATATTTCTTTTTCATAGAATATGAAATATTCTCTTAGCATGATGTATGGTACTGTCAACACTGAAAACAAAATAGTCACTAAGAAACAGCCTTTAACAAGTCAGCCCTCCTCCCCAAGAACAACAAGGAAAGAAAGAAGGAAGGAGAGAGGGAGAGAGAGAAACTATGACAATGAACAAAGAGAACATTAAAGTAAAATAAAAACAGTTTCATAAACATATGATCACCATGCAGCTCAGAAACTGAAGTCTAGATGGTATTCCAGCTGATCTTAGAAACTAGTCAACATGAATCCGTGCTGTCCAGGGTGAAAGGTATTAGAACATCATCTCATTTCCAGGCAAATGACCATCCAAGTTTTCCTTTCGGTAATTTCAAGACATAAAGTAAGGACTTGAAATCCATTTACAAAGATAATGTAGACACATTGAAATTAAGTGTTGAAATGTGTCTTCAAGGTAATGATGATAATACTGTTGTTTCTGCTCTAATATGTTATGTGTTTCCTTACAAAACTACGCTGTGCCAAATGGTGTGCTCAAGTAACTGAGTTTCTGAGGAAATAAGGTTGGAGCAGGCTACTCAAAGCTATGCAACTTTGTAACCGGAGCAGTATAAAAACAAAATTTGGTTCTTGGAACAATAACCTCAAGAGCCTAGTTAGACAGCTCTCAGGGAGTCTAGAAAATGCCACAGCAAACAGACCAGTGGCAGTGCTGGGAACATATCCACTAGAACAGAGCTCGCTGGGCAGCCACAGGCAGGTGGGGGAGGCTGTGGGCCCCTGAAGGGGGCTCCCAAGGCTCTGCTACCTTCCCCAAGGTGATAGCCACACAGGTGGGTCTTCATTTCTCCGGGAAGGGTGCCCTGGAGACCAGTGATGTTTATTTTCCTAAAAATCCCATTTATAGGTTCCTAGTGCTGGCGTGGTAATCAAGCTGTTTTCTTTTTCCTCTTCTGCTGGAGGTGATGATTCTATTGCTGCTGTAACAGTGCCCTTTGCCCAGAAAAAGATCACGAACCCATGTAATTTCCTGGTCCTGCAAACCTCATTTCCTATTGATCAATTGCATGCAAGTCAATTTGCATTGTAGTTTATCCAATGTGGCCAAAATGGTGTTAAGAAATTTTATACACTTGGGGCGCCTGGGTGGCTCAGTCGGTTAGGCGTCTGCCTTCGGCTCAGGTCTTGATCCCAGGGTCCTGGGATCGAGCCCCGCATCGGGCTTCCTGCTCAGAGGAGAGCCTGCTTCTCCCTCTCTCTCTGCCTGCTGCTCTGCCTACTTGTGCTCTCTCTGTCAAATAAATAAAATCTTTAAAAAACAAAAAAGAAATTTTACACACTTTTAGAAAAATTGCAAAGCCATCTACTAAGAAACATGTTGCTTTTGACCACCTGAAAGAGAGCCTCGGGATCAATTTGAATTCAAGTGGTGGGGATCTGTGAGGGAACTGAGAAAAGCACAGAAGTGAGGCTGATGGAGGCAAGCTAATCATAGTAGGGCTTACTACTTAGACAATATCTCATACGTTCTGGCAAATTCTAAATGCTTGTTGTAGATTAACCCACCTCATCCTCCCAGTAATATAAGGTAGGCTTTTACGACCTCACTTTTACAGAGGAGGAAACTGAGGCACGGAAAAGTTAAATGACTTGCTTGGCGTCATGTAAGTGCTAAATTGGGGGTTTGAGCCCAGGCCTCCCCCTCCCGGAGGATGCTCAGCCTTTCCAGAGGCTGCCTTTCCTGCTCCTGGCTACATTCCGAGCTGGGGCTTCGGCCTGCGGGCTTGCAGTGAGCCCTGAATTAGGCAGGCCAGGCTCCCGCCGGCACCAGCAGACACGAATGAGGAGGGAGCAGCTGTGAGGAAGTGTTTTATTACCTGAAGCAGGAAGGAAGGGAGAGCATGCTGGACAAACAGCACAGCTTCCGGGTCTAGCGCACCTGGTGCTGTCACCTGCCACTTCTCGTTCCTTATAGATGCCAGCCCCGAAAGTCCTGTGCTTTTCCCGCTTTCATACCAGCCCTGGCTCCTGAGAGGAAGAGAGTGTAGCCTTCTTTTGGTTTAAAAAAAAAAAAAAAAGATCCTGGAAGAACAGTTGGATGGTTTCTCTAGGACATAAAGGGATTTTTCTGGAGTTCTTTGGGAAACCTGAAATCTATCATTTGCATTGTCCCGATGTCCTTCTCTCCTGGGGAGGTGGGGCGGGGTGGGGGGGTGGAGCATGCAATGAATAAATGAACTGGAATAAGAAGAGGGACTGTGGACCAGGGAGACCAACAGTGCTGAGGACGATCAGCCCCGGGACTGGAGCTGTGGGGCTTTGGGATGGCCTCGGAAGAACAAGGAGCTTGCTCGTTAGCATCCGGGCCTCTCAGCTCCAGGGACATGACGAGGAGCCTGAAGGAGCAAAGCGCTCTGGGACACTTTGGACTTAATATCCGTGGGTCTCCATTTGCCCTTTTTACCCCCAGACTGTTTCCAGCTCTTTCCAACTTCAAAAGGATTAAAGGATTGTGGCTTGCTTCAGGAGTTGGAGAGTAGGAGGGTATTTATTGTTGATCCCAAGGCTTAGGAGCCAGAGGAGGAAGGAAACCTTGATCCCAAGAAACAGGTGGGTACAGTGGAAATCAAAGCAGTGGGACAAACCCAGGAATTCTTGGGGGAAAAAAGAATTAATTGACCCAAGGCAAAGAAATAGCCTAGGGAACAGCCATCTGGAAGCTGAGTCCCCACAGCGACCCCATTTCCATCCCATCCCAGGGAGCCCTTTCTCTAGGAAACACTCGCTAGGTACTGGGAGTGAGAGGTCCCTATTCCCACCATCTAGGAAGTCAGGGAAGACTGAGGAGTCCCTAGAGCCTTCACTCAGGGAAAAGAGACTCTGGAATCCCACCTTAGAACTGGAGGGCATTTTCCAAAAGAAATATTGAGGTATGTATAAATACAAATAATATAACAAAGTAAAAACATGCACGTTCCCAATTTTAGCTCAATATCGTTAAAGGATGAGGTGAATGAGAAAGACAGGATGTAACAGGAAAGACTGGAACTCAGATATATTGGAGGTGATTCTGGAGTCACCAGAGATGATGTCTGGCTGTGACCCAGGGTTGGTGCCCA
Source organism: Mirounga leonina (assembly GCF_011800145.1). Lineage (NCBI taxonomy): Eukaryota > Metazoa > Chordata > Mammalia > Carnivora > Phocidae > Mirounga > Mirounga leonina. Next base: position 1,151,843 of record NW_023270734.1, on the reverse strand, counting down.
GAAAGTCTAAGTTTCTGGGGTGAGGCCCAGGAATCTGCATTTTAACAAATACTATAACATTTTTAACATTCTTCTATAGATTAATATTGGAGAATTACTGGTTTAGGTTTTATTATCTAGAAATTTGGGTGCCTGGATGATAAATGAGAACAAGGATCCAATTATTTTCCAGAACTATGAAGACTGAGCATCCACAACAGGCCATAGTATTATAACTAAAAAACCAAACCAAACCAAACAAATGAAAAAAACCTCCTTATAATTGCAACGTCCCTGACACACATAATCATTACTTTACTGCATGATAATTAGGCCTAAATGTGAATCTGCGGACCATGTTACTTTCAAACATTTCAACCCGCCATTTCTGCAGTCACTGGGGGAGAGAGGCATGAGCTCCACAGCTGAAGAACACCAGGTCTCTTTAGCATAGGCTCTGGGCGGTTAGGTGGGCTGTTTCCTATAGTTGAGATACCAGAGAAATGAGAAGTCATAACTCATCTCTTCCTTTCCTGGATAGAAGGTGGAGCCAGCTGCCATCTTGGTTTTCCTGTCCCATGTAAGTGTTCTCTTACAGTCCTAGCTCCCTGATTCCTTCCCAGGGGCTCAGCACAGTCGTCACTGAACTTCCCAGGGCCCTGGTTCTCCCTCCCATGGCTTGTCTGGAGCGAGCAGTGTGGTGGGACGGCCATCATGGGCAGTACAGGAGTGAAGATACGTTCAGGACGAGCCGATGTTCCGATGCACCGTGGCCACGGGGACCAAAATGAAATTCCAGCATTGCTTGTGGTAACTCTGAAAGGCTGAGGTAATGCAGCTTGGAAAGGAAGCAAGGTTCTAGGGACAGACGTGACTACACTCAGTCCAGCCCGGTTCAGTTTCTTTGTGCTGAGGTAATTGGCAAGGCCCGGGAACTTCCTGGGACACCAGACATGGGGACGATGTTTCCAGAGAAGTTTGTAGGCTGTATGGGAGCATCCCTCAAGTCTATCAGAATCTTCGCACTTGAGAATAGCCATGCCCCATAAGAGTTTGATGGCGAAGTTTAGAGGAAAAAATAATCAGAGCCCTTGTTTCTTCTCCAGCCAGTTGTCAAGTAGCATTTGAAACCATGAGGGCATATGTTTAAAAAAGCACTTCTGCTTCTCTATAGGTGACCTTTGTTTTAGTGTAACTAAGTGGATGCAGAGATGTCCTTTGAAACAGGTTCCTTGCAGGAGTTTCTCCTCAGCCTGAAACACCCGCAGACACATCACATGAGTATGCTTACCTCCTGTCAAGTGATACTCTATGGCTCTACAGGGGAAAGAAAGGCCTTCAAGCACCCGTGGTTTCTAGCCAAGTCCGAGCAATTTGGCAAGTTTACCGGGGCAGACTGCTAGATCATTCTTCTGAAAGTTGTCCTGGAATGGTGAAAGCTTTGACTCCAAAGGCCTTATCCAAGAAATCCCCCAAAGTCCCACACGATGGTGAACTCTTCATTTGTCTTGTTGGAGCAGATAAATGATCCTGTCAAGAAGAGACCCCATGGTTGCAAAGAGAAGAGAACAACATTTTTAGTAGAAATTCAGTCATCACTTTGCTCCTCTGCAAGAATGAAGCGGGGAAAAGGTGTTAGTGGCAAAGAACCAAATATAATAGCTTCAGCTATGTGAAACTCTTTATACATCTTGGACTTTTTGAAGCTGAGCTGTCTATGCCAAGATACACTTGGGCAATACAACCTGAGAAAACAAAGTTTTAAATAAAGCGTTCTGACATCTTTTTCTAATGACACATGCAATTTTGTAATATACCAAGCTTACGTCTTTCCTTCCAGCTTGGGAGAGTGCAACACCATATGTGTCTGGCCCCAAACCAGGAAGAAAGTTGGGCTTGGCCTCACCCCTAGATTCTCTGTGGCAGCTGATCCAAGAGGCCTAGATGCAGAGAATTAATACCTCACCCTCTTAAGTTGAGAGGTTTGGGGGACAAGTTCCCATTCCCTTGGTTTCTAAATTAGATATGACCTAGGCTGGAAATGGGTAATGCTGTTGCCAAGTCATTCTGGACCCAAATGAAGATGGAATGAGTGATCCTTCATGCTTCAGAAGTGACTCAGGAAACTCAAAGTCACCTTTCTGTAGGGTGATCACAAGAAGATTTCCATTTTAGCGATGAGAGCCAAACTCAAAGTTAATATGATTTTCTACAGTTTAAATATTCTAATTAAATACCTGAATTTCTTTTTTGGCCAAAAGAAAGCAGAACATTTATTTCAGTCGTAGAAATAGCCATATCTTTGCTTTGTATTAAAGACCGTTGGTCTCCCAAGCTCTGTTTGAAATTCACAACATGGGAATTTACAGAATTTTCATAAAAGCAATCGAAATTACAGCATCTCCATGAACTCCCAGGGTGTACTTCTATTAACAAAAGATGTTTTGCTTTACTCACACCTGCTCAGTTCTCTGTGGGGGCTCAAGCAATACACATTCCAATTGAGCAGCGTCAATAAAATCAAATAAAAATTAAGTTCCAAGGAATGGAATGGAGATATGCAATATTACCACACAAAGTGCATTTGAAAAGGAGCTGAGCTATTGGAACTGGCTTTTTAAGTAGAAAATCATTACAGAAAAATAGATTTTTCAACCATAAATCATACAACTTTGACTGCCTTAAATTCTCTGACAACAAGAACTAACAAAATGGGAATTTTGTATTTGTCTTTACATGTGACTAGACAGAATTGGGGAGCTTTCACAATGTCTGCCTAAATTAATGTGTTTATGCTGATTAGATTATGGTCTTAAGAAAGGCAAACTCATGTTTTCTTTACTCTAAGTCCATAAGATCCCACTTCTCTGAAGAGCCCTTCTGTTTCCTGGGAAATAAGGTAGGAGCTTGATTCCCTCTAATTGCCACCACACTCATATTTATACATAGTATCAATATTTCTAAGGTGGTGGTGTTACTGTTGGTGGTGTTCTGAGAGTCACAAAGCATGGAAAGAGCCCTCCCTATGCAGAGTATGACAGTAATAGTCACCCTCCCCCAACACACAGACCCCCATGGACCACTTGAATTATAAGGAAAAGGCACGGTCCTTTGCCTTTAAAGAGATTAACCCTTTTGGGGAAAAGGAAAATGACAAATACATGAGTGACAGGAAAATTGTGTTTGCAGGAGGGAAGTTCTTTGGTATTTACAATTTTTTGGCTGCTTTTAAAGGAAGGAGGATCCTTAAAGGGGACCCTTTGCAGAGTGATATGGTGGGTGTGGGGACAGCAGGGTGGGACAGAGCCTGCAGCTTGCCCGGGAAAGGATGTGTTGGATGGTGGGGAGAAGGGAGGATGTTCTGGAAGCAAGAAAGGCTAGCTTGGATCTGTGAAGGGGAAGGAAGGAGAGCAACCTGAGGCCACCTGTGGCTGAAGAGAAGTTCTGGGAGGGGAGCAAAGATGTACAATGGGAGCTTCACTGATTTCTCATTCATCAAGTAATTCATTTGTTCAAACATCTTTGCTGAGCCCCTGCTATGTGCCAGGCTCTATGCTAGGCTGTGGAGATAAGGCAGATACCAACCCTCAAGAAACTTGAGTGAAGTGTTTCACTTTTCACTGAGGCCTCGTGGAGTGAATTTTCTCTTGGAGAGGATAGGGAAGTGCTTTGAGATGCCGCCAAGATTGGTGCAGGGTAAGAACATGGGAAGCTGCCAGGGAGGACAGCCACACCTGCCTTACTCATATTTTTTGTGGGGGTGGGAGTGGGGAAGGGAGTCTATAAACGAAAAAGCCAATGTGTTGGCTCTTACTTGTCATAACTGACTTGGTAACCAAGAATTGTAAGCATCTAAGCGTAGGAAGAACATACACAGCTGCTCAGGAACGTGAAGGGAAGGGAATAGTTTGCTTTGGATTGGGTTAGTCACTTCTCAGTGTGTTAAGGTGGTTTTACTTAGTTAGCTCGTTCTTTCACCTGGTCTGGAACAGTCTTTGGAGGTTAAACCTCCAGAGCAGCTGTTCTCAGTGGAGGTGTCCCCACAACCTGGTGTGCGGGGATGAGTTGTGCGGGGTGCAATGATTTCCTACTAACAATAAAGTTCCAAAAGTATGCAGATGAGGCCAGGACAATTTTTTAAGTGAATATCATGAAAACATGGATACTTGGAAACAGCCCCACCCCACCAAAATTCTCAATCTTCTCCATCGCTGCGACACATGTGACAGTTTATGTTTGTGTTTCCATGCATGGCCCAGTGGGTATTTCTGGCTTGGTAGCAGTGACTCCACTTTCTGTCCCATTCAAGAAGGAAACGCAAGGGAACGAGAGAGATATTCTTATAGGCACTGTTATTTCTTAAGGCTAATTCTGGGCTCAACAGAAAGAGCACTGTGTTTGATCTATATGGTCTGCCTTGGACCTGGGCAAAGGGTACGGCAGGGCATTGCCAGGGATCTGCCATTTCTGAGTGAGAACATTTCTATGAATCCCATGGTGTTGTAGCTCATTAGTTTGCTTTATGTTGTGGTCACCTATGCCGTCCTCATATGTAAGGTTGCATCTTACATAGCTTTTTTTTTTTTTTAAGATTTTATGTATTTATTTGAGAGAGAAAGAGAGAGAGCATGAGCAGTGGGAGAAGAAGTAGACTCCCCACTGAGCAGGGAGCCTGACGTGGAGCTCTATCCCAGGACCCTGAGATCCTGACCCTGAACCAAAGACAGACGCTTAACCAACTAAGCCACCCAGGCACCCATATCTTACACAGTTTTGGTTCACTCGTATCACCCAGCTCAGCCAGTCTTACACTAATAGGCAGTGTTAGAATTCAGTTGCCCTTATGCACCATTTAGCTGTGTGCCCCTAATCTGCGTGCTCTCTTCACTGTTATGAAACAGTTTCACGAAGGTGATACCCATAGCAACCTATCCCCATATAACACTCAATAAGTACACCAAATATTTTTCTCATCAATCATACTGATAAAATGAAATAAATTTTGATCAATAGTAAAGATGTACTCAACCAGAAACTTCAGGGTATATAATATTATCGACACTTTTTCAGAGCCAATCCTTTTGGGAACCCATCAAGCCTTCAGGTCTGCTTGCCTCACTGGGTAAACGTTCTCCAAAGGACAAAATGGAGGACAAAATAGTCCTCATGCTAAAGATCATTTGGATGGGGGAAGCCGGGCCAAATTATATGAACTCAAGGCAGCCACTAGAAGTTGCTCTAAAAATAAATAAGTAAACAAACAAACAAACAAAAAGCCTGGGTCTCAGAGTATTTTGTTGATAGTGAGCTCTTTGTGAAAAGACCAGGTAAAGGAAAAAAAAAATTCCAGTAATTGAAGGTTCTAGTAGGCCAGGGACAGATAATTCTAGGTTTTTCTGTGTCTAGCTGCCCAAACATGGATACGAGGTTAGGACCCTGAACTATCAAACATTTGACATAATGTCCACTCTTTTTCAGCTTGCAGGTACCCAGCCTGGGTTAATTGATTTAAAAAGCTCGCTTCCTTGTATTTCTGGTTCCTTAATGCTTCATCCACTTAGTGTTTGAAAACAGTCAGTAACCACCTCAAGTAAGGCAGCCCCACCTGTCCAATAAACTCACACCCAACTTGTAGAGTTGCATAAAGCAAGCAAATCAATAAAAATAATGACTGTTGCAAGATGTTTGAATGAAATGGTTCTTTTGAGAGGTAGCATAATGTAGGAGTCGAAAGCATGAAATTTGGAGCTAGATGACCTAGGTTCAAATTCCAACTCCAACATTTACAAGCCGCAACCCTGGGCCAGCACTTAACCTCTGGGCTTCACTTTTCTCATCTGTAGAAGCAGACATGTGCAGAAAATACTGCATATGCTGAGATGTGGACTGGGTGCCTGGAAAGCCATTGTACAAGGCCTGGCTAGGACACCACATCACCTGATATAAAGTCATTAAAATCATCTTTCTGTTGCCCTTTCCTAATCGATCAATTATAATTATTTTCTCTCTGAGTATTGGGTTGACGACTTCACATGCAAAGCTTTACTATGTATCACTGTTCTCTAATTATTTTATGAAGGAGGCCTGGTTCGCACCATATGCACACCTGGAGAAAATCAATTCTCATGCACACATGGCCTTTCTAGCTATGTGATCCATATTTTGGTTCTCAGTGATGGCCAAATTCTAAAGTCTTTGTGTCAGCCAGTTCTTTAAAGTGGCTCAAAACTCATTTCTTACAAGGGGAACCCTCCTACACTGTTGGTGGGAATGCAAGCTGGTGCAGCCACTCTGGAAAACAGTATGGAGGTTCCTCAAAAAGTTGAAAATAGAGCTACCATATGATCCAGCAATTGCACTACTGGGTATTTACCCCAAAGATACAAAAGTAGGGATCCGAAAGGGTACGTGCACCCCGATGTTTATAGCAGCAATGTCCAAAATAGCCAAACTGTGGAAAGAGCCAAGATGTCCATCGACAGATGAATGGATAAAGAAGATATGGTATATATATATACAATGGAATATTATGCAGCCATCAAAAGGGATGAGATCTTGCCATTTGCAACGACGTGGATGGAACTGGAGGGTATTATGTTGAGCGAAATAAGTCAAACAGAGAAAGACATGTATCATATGACCTCACTGATATGAGGAATTCTTAATTGCAGGAAACAAACTGAGGGTTGCTGGAGTGGGGGGTGGGGTGGGAGGGATGGGGTGACTAGGTGATAGACACTGTGGAGAGTATGTGCTCTGGTAAGCGCTGTGAATTGTGCAAGACTGTTGAATCTCAGATCTGTACCTCTGAAACAAATAATGCAATATATGTTAAGAAAAAAAAAAAGAAGAAGGTAGCAGGAGGGGAAGAATGAAGCGGGGGAAATCGGAGGGGTAGACGAACCATGAGAGACTATGGACTCTGAAAAACAAACTGAGGGTTCTAGAGGGGAGGGGTGTGGGGGGATGGGTTAGCCTGGTGATGGGTATTGAGGAGGGCACGCTCTGCATGGAGCACTGGGTGTTATGCACAAACAATGAATCATGGAACACTACATCTAAAACTAATAATGTAATGTATGGGGATAATATAAGAATAAAAAAAATTTTTTTTAAATCAAGCTTGCACACAGTAGCAGGCAAAAAAAAAAAAAAACAAACCTCATTTCTTACAGGAGAAGAGGAGATGTGTCTGGGATCCGTTCCTGAAGGCAGAGTGACCGTGGAAGGCAAGCGCTCCGGCGTGGGAGCCGGTACCTGGGGGAGCGTGGAGCCTGGCTCAGAGCCGCCGTGAAGCCATGTGAGAGAGGGACAAGCGAAAAAATGGAGCGAAGGAAGGAAGCCGGAGGTCAGCCTGCTGGAAACCATATCGGACCACGGGTCAAAGGAGCAGGAAACAGGTCTCGGGCCACGACCTGGGACAATCAGGACCAGCTGGAGAAGGGAAGTGGCCAAGAAGACGGACCGAGGCGAGGATTTCAGGATGCAGCTCGGGAGCACACACATAGAGGATGCTGCGTGTCCTTGGGTGGGGGCCAGCCGTGTGGTGTGGGAATGGGCCTTCTTGCTTAGAGGTTCGCAGACGACTTGAAGGTCTTCTGAGGTGCAGTATTTACACCATTGAATAATCTGAATGAGTAGTTTGTTCAGAAACTTCCCACAGACCTTTTGAAGTTTGAGAGTGAAGTGAGCAGGCCCAGAGGTTAAACTCCAACACCTTTCCTTCGTCAGACCTCCATACCCCAAACGACAATGCCTCTGGGGACAAAACTCCTTTAAAGTGAAATTATGCTCTGGGGCGTCTGGGTGGCACAGTTGGTTAAGGCTCCAGCTCTTGGTTGCGGTTCAGGTTGTGATTTCAGGGTCATGAGATCAAGCCCCACGAAGGGTTGCGCGCACTAAGCGTGGAGTCTGCTTGAGATTCTCTCTCCCTCTCCCTCGGCCCCTCCCTCCCCCCTTCTGTCTCTCTAAAATAAATAAATAAATCTTTAAAAAAATGAAATGAAATTATGCTCATCAGATGCATGAGCAACGCTGGTGGGCACCACAGAGCTGAATGACTGAAGTTTGCTTCCCATCACAGGATGGAATTGTACAAAACTGAAGTTGCACAAGCCAACCTCGTGCTGATCCAGGGTCTTTATTCCTGTCCTCACCCCTTTCCCCTCTTTGTGGTCAGCACCATCCTGCCTTCCAAACCGCTCACCTTAGGAACAGTACCAGCAACGGCTGTGCCCCCGTGTGGAGTTGTAGCATGTCATAGATGATTTAATCCTTGCAACAATCCCAAGGGGTAAGTATTATTATTATCCCCATTTTATGGATAAGGAAACTGAGACTCATAAAGATAAGCAACTTGCACAAGGTCGCATAATAGGCAACAGGCAGACCTGGGAACTAAATCCACGTCTGTTTGACACGAAAGCCCAGGCTTTTTACCACTCTGCTGAGGTTCAAGTAAGAATGGGTTACAGCTACTGATGGATTAATTATACTCAGCGAACCTAAGTTTTAGGCAAGATGCTACTAGGAGGATTAGCATTTTACGATGTTTTATCTTCAATTGTGGAATAGCCTGGTGGTGGGTATTGGTGGGTCCCAAACTAGAAGGATGGGAGGAGGCAGGAAGGAGGGAATGGGTGAAACTGTAGAAGGCCAGGGGGTTGATTATCTTTTGAGTATGACTGGAGTAGGTGATCTGCAAAGGTCGGTAGGCTCTGACCCACTTCTTCCAGAGATCCGGGAGGAGGACCGGCTCGGGGCTGCCCGGGCCCCCTGCCAAACCTTTTTTCAGAACTTGCACATACTTGGCCCGCTTTCTTATCAACTTACCCTGTGGCCTGGAACCCCATGAGACCTAAGACAGATGCGTACTTGGACGCCTTTCCTCCCGCGGTGCATCCTCTGTCCTCCCTCTGAACCTTTCCCCTTCCTCCGGCCTGGCCCCTGTGATGTCGCTACTAACAATAACCTTCTCTTATATTTACTATCCAAACACCCAGCACATCTCAACTCATTCAGTTCTATTTTCCTAAGCATTGGAGAATTTTTTCCTTAGTAATCCTCTCTGTGCTGTCATCCCTAAGTGTATTCTTAGGTTCCTTATGTCATTTCTTACTTCTGATAACAGTGTTTTTGACCACAAAGCCTGTCACTAGAATGAGGCCTTTGGCAACAGAGGAACAGTGTGGACCTTTCTCCGAAATTCTTCCGTCACCCCTGCTTTGCCCCTCCGCCCTCCCACTCCCCTCCCAAGCACCCTGCTTTTGTATTGGCCACATTTTCCAGGCCTTTCCAGGTGCTTTCCGTGAATTAACTTCTGTTTTCTCCCACTACCTGTTTTTCCTCTCAACCTCTGTATTTGCAGAATGGTGATTGTCCCTCAAAATTGGCTCCACATGTTGCTTCTATTTATTTATCTTTAAGGGGTAAGGTCACCAGCCCTGAAACCTGATGCTGGCCACAGACATGGTCTCCTCTCACAAACGTGCTCTCTTCTCCCTGCTCTCTGGCTCTGCTGTTGACTAACATGTAAATTGGGAATGACCATAAAATCGTGACAGCTGTACCCCCACACCCTGTCACATGTCTCATGCTCAGGAAAGTCCGTGGGCCATGCTGAGGCTGCTCCCAGTCTTCTCCATGTCCCTTCCACACCTCAGAGAGAAAAGCAAAGCACCCGACAGACTTCCATGGACCTTGCAGGGCCAAGGGATGGAACAAAGGAAATATCTTTACAGCGCACCCTGAGTGACTGTGAAACACGGGCCATCATTTTCCTGGTTTTGATAAGTAGGAGGTGCGCTGAAATTAGGGGTCATAAATTTGGGAGCTGAGAGGAGATGACTTAGATTTAATAGAACAAACTGCTACATGAAATCTGTCTTATTAAAGTTAATTAAAAGAAGTGGAAACGGTCATCTATTATCAGAATCTAGCTCTCCAAGGAAGAGCTTGTGAAGACCAATTTACAAATGTATGTACAAATTTGTGTGTAGATACACTGCAATATATGTGTAGATCTGTAGCATGTGTCCGTATTTATATATAACATCTTCTGATTCAAAATGATGAGCCCCAAAAGGATTTTTTTTTTGACTTGTGAATTTATTTGTACAAAGAATATTATAAAGATACGGAATCGAGTGATATATCATTGTGTGGTTACTGTATACTATTGTTGTAAAGACTCACAATGCTTTGGAAATGGTAAGGTGGCTTTTGCATATAGCCTGTCAAGAGTTTGGGATTTACCTCAAGCTCTTTATATTTTATGTTTGAACTCCCCAATTGAATGGATCCCAGCTTACACCCCTTACTCCCATGGCTTTGGGAAAGCAGGGGTTAAGACTTGGGTAGGACTCCTCTGATTACATACTGCTCTTATGGAGGGCTGAGCTCCTGGGGTGCAGGAGCTCAAAGAACAATTAAAGGTGAAGGGAGAAGAGAAAAAGAAGCTGCTTCTACTGAGTTGCCTAAACCAAAAAGATGGCTTTTGAACCATAGCAAGAAGTTGGCAGATCAGAACACGATATACTAGCCTAGAATGTTAGCAAGAGTGTTAATATGGATCATAACTGCTATAAACTACATAGAGACAGTGTGTTTGTTGGTTTAGACAATCAGGATGTGAGGTTGGAGGAGGGAAGGCGATGTCTTGAATGGCCCGGGGTCCCGCACTGTCTGGGGCTGTGCTCGCTTTAGCCACAGAACTGCGAGCCCTATTTGGGTATCACGGGGGTAGCTGCACACTGAAACAGCTGGTTTGAAAAGCATTTTGTCAAGGCGTTCTAAGTGTCATGCCTCTGTCATCTGTCCTGGGACACAAAGAATATTAGTCTTTTGAGAATTTATCCTAAGAGAATGGAAAACCAAATGCACCATTTCCAGTGCATCTTGACTTTCCAAAGCAAAATCGTGGCCGTAAACTGGAATGTTTAACAATAAGGAAATGGTTCAGTAAATGAGGTACAACCGCCCTATGGAATATGGTGCGGCCATTTAAAAAGTAGCCTGGGTAGTAACCCCCAAAACAAAGCTTAAAAGGCAGGGGTTGGTTACTAAGCTACTGTCCCCCGTCTTGGAACCCGCAATGCTCTGTGTCGCTAGAGCTAGATGGAACCTTGCAAACTACGTTTCTGCTTTGCCCCGGCTCCCTATTAGATCCCACCAACAGGGGGCGCTGGAGGGGACTCGAAGGCGGGAGGGGGAGAAGGGCAGGACGAAGAAGGCAAGGCTCTTCCCTAGTGCCTCCTGTCTGTCCCGTCAGTTACCCCGCCATGGACAGTGGCGGTTCATTTCACCAGTTCCAACTGTGTGCCCCAGTCCATCACCCCTCCTCTCAGAACTATCAGCCTCGCCCTGGTGGGGTCCCCTCCCAGAGGTCTGGGTCCCAGTTCTGCAGCCCCTCCCCCAAGCTTCTAGGTTCTGATTACCCTGACCCCTTCCCTTTGTTCCTCCAGCCCTGGGGGTAGTGGCTGCTTCCTGCACTTACTGTGTCTGTTTTATTTCAGAGTCTCCTTTCTGTGTCTTCAGTGCTCCAATACCTGTTTAACTAATTTCTTATGTTAAATTCTCTCTGCTAAATCGTTAGTGTTGTTTGCACTTTCCTGACTGGCTAGAAAAATCAGGGAATTCAATTGTATGCATACTGAATGTAACCATATGAAATTATGTAATTTACCAAAATCCTCATTGTGGTTGTATTAGAGAGTTAGTCTTAGAAGTGATTTTTTTTTCCTCCCTTCATCCCTATTTTCTAGATTTCTTGGTAATGCGGTTACATTACTTTCATGGTAAAAATATGCATTTGTATATAAAAAAGAGAGGATTTGATTCCCAGTAAAAGAGTATGTAGCCCGAAGAGAGCTTGGTCTGTAAAACCAAATTATAATCTGAGTAATGAAAAGTGATTAAAAATATGACCCCGATTCCACTGGGGGGGTTATCTTTTGAAAAAGAGGAGCACTACAGGAAGACTGGAGTGAATCCAGTGATGTCACAGCTCTCCCTGAAGAGAATATGGTATATATAATTCCTAAATAATAAAATGAGAAGGTTGATGTGACTCTCCAGCAAATTCTATAGCAGCCTATTACACAGATGACTCAAGAATACTGGGAAGAAGCCTGGATTTACAGAGACCAGATTATGCCAAATTCACTTCATTTTCTTTTTTGTTGATCTTATATTCATTTATTTATTTATTCATTCATTCATACAGCAAACATTTATTACATACCTATTATGTTCTAGGAACTGTCTTGGCAATGAAGATAGAAAGATGAGCTTCTAATAAGAGAGACAGGTATGTGACATTTAGATGCTGTCAACATATATCCTAGGAAACAAATCAGTCTAATTTAAGCTTTTAATTTTGCCCAGTAATATGCAAAACACACATCTGTACCTCATACCTGAGCTCACACAGCACTGTCCCCCTCCCCCACTCCTGTGGGGGATGACTAGGGAGAGGGTTTGGGATACGGCAGGGATTGGCATGGACGGGAATAAGGGAAGGTTCAGGGGTGGGGTGGGGTGAGGCACCATCTGGCAGCCAAAACACAGAAAACCAGGCGCCATATGTTTTTCACACTTGCTCATCACAGCAGGGGCCATCAATCATTCTAAATAAGATGTCTGCTCATTCTCTTGATTTCACATGAATCTTGAATGGTCCACGTATCAGATTCTCTTAATTCTCCCTTAAAGTTGCAGTGGTTCAAATGCATTTACTCTTGTAATAAATGGATTTAGCTGTTTGGTAATGGGACTCATTCCATTTTCAATAGGATCATTCTTGCTTTTTTGGTTTTCTTTCTGATTTGGTTGTCCTTATTGATAGTATACATAAGACATCAGAGTGGGGGTATATTTTGTCCATAAAATGATCCTCTATTCTCAGCTCTAGACTAAAAAATTTTCTAGCTTTTTTTTTTTTTTTTTTTTTTTTTTTTGGTACTCTCTGTTTTATATACACATCTTAGGTAATATTCTAAAACTCCATCATAGGGGCACCTGGGTGCCTCAGGCAGTTAAACGACTGACTCTTGATTTCAGCTCAGGTCATGATCTCAGGGTTGTGAGATCTAGCCCCATGTTGGACTCTGCACGAGCATGGAGCCTGCTTAAGAGTCTCTCTCTCTCTCCCCTTGCCCCTTCCCCTACATTCTCTCTCTCAAAAAAAAAAATTCTAAAACTCCATTATAATGATGGTTGAGAGGGCAAGACTAAAACCTTTTAGAGGCTAACCCACCTGTAGACTTTCATCTATCTTTATCATTTTTTCCCTCCGATGATGAAGAGCTCATACCCATAAAAATTATAAGCCGTTTGGAAATGAATGAAATGGATGGTGAAAGTCTCCTACAATTAGTAGTGGAGGGTGTGGGAGAGGGAATAAGGGAGAAGGTTTGGTTGAGCATGACACTTGGTAATTACTAGTGATTTCCCTTTTTTGAAATGGCTAAATTAATAAGCTACATCAAAATACTCTTCTCCAAGGAAGGCAAGATTCCCAAGCAAACCTTGGTAATAAAATGTGGTAAATACTCTAGTGGAAGATCAGGAAGAAAATGGTGAGCATCAGGGCAGAGTGGGAGAGGAGTGTGGGGTGGATGTAAGGCTGAAGATTGGAGCTAAATCATGGCTCCATGTTTTCATAATTAGCATTAAACAACAAAACAACAACCAATTTATTTATACCCCACCACATTTCAAAATATATAAGGTACCCTATTAAAATGTATGCAATACAAGAAGAGGAAGTAAAAATGAGTAAGTGGTGAACATGGGGCAAGAGATTTAGGGTAGGAAAAATAAGATTAACCCATGAGTAAGGTTGATCCAATGTATATATGTTAAAATAACATACATAAATATTTATAGGAGTTCCTATGCAATTGCTGAAAATGGGCTACAAGTTCAGTTCCAAGTTTCAGACACATATTCGAAAAAAGAGAACTCTGATCACATTGTCAATTACTTAATCACTTAATTAATTTACTTAATTATTTTATTAGTTAAATATACAAGCCAATTGTCCAAGTAAAGCACAACTCTTCCTGGTATTGATACTAGAGGGAATTACTTCCCCCGTGGGTCTTCATAAAGAAGGCACTGAGTAATACAACGATAATTCTCCCAGCTGCCTTTGAAAGTAAAAAAGGCAATGAGTTTTGTGAAGATGTTTCTTGATCAGCTGTCCATAGGACTGAAGACAAAATACCATGACCCAATTCAGTACAAGAAAATCTATGGGAATAAAAATTATGTGGTATGAGTGTATAAGTTATTCTGGGGAAAATTTTAAAGCAGTAGTTCTAATTTCTTCTGAGTTGTGGACTACTTGTGAAAACTTTCCATTCATTCATTTTTTAAAACACATCTATGCAAAGACTGTGCTTTGCTCCAGGCTCTGCCAGCCCTGGGAATCAGCTGCTTGGATCTCCTGCTGGGAGGAGGCCTCCCTTCTGGATCCACTGCCAAGTTCACACCCAGACCATCATCTTTGGAGCTGCTATAAACGCCAGTCAGTGAGAGAGCACATCAGAGAGGAGGGTGAGAACCCATTCCTGCAAGAGGCAAGAGTCCTCGAATGGACTTCCGTGGACCTGGCCAAAACTTTCTTAGAGCTGTGCTGTGGCCTTCTACCCTGGCCTTCCTTCCTTTCCTTCCTCCTTTCCTGGGCATCAGACCTGCACTGGGGTCTAAAGATTCTCCCCGCCTCCTCCCTCCCCTTTGTTCTCCAATAAATCTCAGTACCTGCTTTTCAAAGGAGCAAACCCACATGCACCAACCATTCAAGGTCCTGTGGCAGCCAGGGATCCTGCTTGCATGGAGGTTACATTCTAGTGGCAAAAGGCAGACTATAAAGAAGATGACAAAAATGTAACTGAGATGGTTCTCAGACAATAATTAGTACTCTGAAGAAAACAAACAGAGTGAGGTGATGAAGAATGAGGGGGAGTCTGTTTTAGATCAAGTAGTCAGCAGGGCCTCATTCATTAAGCATGTAGCTAAATGTCAGAGGCCCATGTGAGGGAGTCATGGGGGGACTAGGGGTCTGGGTGTTCAGGGACTGAGGGGATGTGTGTGGTTCGTGGAGAGAGGGAGCAGAACAGTGTGGGGTGAGGTGTGGGGACCTGGGGAGGAGTTTAGACTTTATGCTAAATGTGATAGGGAAATAAAAAGAATGGCTCTAATTTTAGGGGCCTTGCAGACCTCTGAAAACTTATCCATAGGATGTAGAATTAAATTTTAAGTAGAAATGAATACATGTTAGGCAATTTTCCATAAATATGATCTTTCCTGTTAACAAATAAGTTATTTTTGGAAACATGCTGTATCTTTATGGTAAAAAGAAATGCAAAGAAAAAGAAAAGAAAAGAAAAATACAAAGAAGAAAGTAAAATCATCTTAAACGGCACTACTTAGAGAAGACTACTGACAATATTTGGATAAACATCCCTCATGCTTATATTTAACATCCCTTATGTTAATTTCATATCGATACAAATAGATGTACATACATGCTTGTATATGTACTACATACATTTATTTACTATACATTTTGTCACTCCTCAGCATGTTTTGACCATGTAAAACATTTCATTGATTCTAAAATGCCTTTTTCTTCAAGATTTGATTGATTGATTGATTTGGAGAGTGCGCATGCGTGACCTGGGAGAGGGGCCGAGGGAGAGGAGGAAAGAGAATCTCAAGCAGACTCCGAGCTGAGCAGGGAGCCTTAATGCAGGGCTTGAACCCGGGCTTGATCCCACGATCCTGAGATCATGACCTGAGCTGAAATCAAGAGTCAGATGCTTAATTAACTGACTAAGTCACCCAGGCGTCCCTAAAACGCCTTTTTAAAAAGACATTTTGCACTCCTGGAGTGGGGCTGCATCTGAGCACACTGGGTGCCCAGCCACGCAGCAGCCTTGCAGGCACATTCACAAAAACATCGACACATACAGAATGGGTGTTAATGCCATAGGAGAAAACCCATGAGCAAGAGGTGAGTTCCCTTTTAACCCCCAGGGAAGAACATTATTGAGGGAGGAGCGTGGGAGGTTTGTTGGAAGTAACTCTGAAATGGTTTATCAATATTCCCCCAGCGCAAGTCCAAAATTGGCCAGTGCTACATAAGGGCAAAGCCGGCTGAGGAGCACTTGGCTTTCTCTCTTTCAGGCATTCTTAAGAAACTCAGCATCCAGACACTCTTAATGGTATCTAGAAATACATGGACATTGACAACTCTGAGTTAAGAAGCCCTCAGAAGAGCTGGAATCTCAATATGAAGAAGTCCAAGAAACATTACATTTTTTTTATTTATTTCAGAGAGAGAGAGCACAAGCAGGGGGAGCTGCAGAGGGAGAGGGAGAAGCAGGCTCCCCGCTGAGCAAGGAGCCCAATGTGGGGCTCGATCCCAGGACCCTGGGATCATGACCTGAGCCGAAGGCAGATGCTTAACCGACTGAGCCACCCAGGCGCCACCAGAAACATATTAATTTATTATTTTTATATTTTCCTTTCATGTATGCATAAGAATAATATATAAAAATATGCTTAAGTCATAAAGAACTAATAAGTATAAAATAAAAATTCTAGGTAACAAGAAAGCACTGTATCTTTTAATTGACAGCATTTATCTTTCTTAGTATCATAAAATAATGATGCATCTGAGAAATGATAGTATCTCAGATTTGATTAAATACAATAGACTCTCCTTCTTCCATTTTAAGGTTGCTTTCATATTCCGCTGTGGGCTATATTCCATAATTTATGGGACCAGCCCTCCATTAATGGACATTTGGGTCATTCCAGTTTTTCACTATGATAAACAATGCTGCAGCAAATATTCTTGTGCGTACATCTTTCACACTTGTGTGATTTTCCCTTTAGGGCAATAAACCAAAATTCTGAGACGTGTCAAGCTGCAGGGATATTAAAATGATGCCCCTGGACTGGTTGTGTCTGGAGAGCCAGCGCTCCAGGATGCAGGGGAAGGGCAGACCGGAAACGTGAACGGTCAGCAAGCTGTGGCGGGGGGCGGTTCTCTCTTGTGAACACCCAGGTGCAAGCTGTGGCGGGGGGCGGTTCTCTCTTGTGAACACCCAGGTGCAAGCTGTGGCGGGGGGCGGTTCTCTCTTGTGAACACCCAGGTGCTCGCTGGATGGGGGCTTGCCCTGCCTGGAAGCCAGTCCGCTTCTTTTTGGAGTAGACCAAAGCGGGACACCGCGGGCAGGGCAAGGTTGCCTGACCATTCATTCGTCCGTTTATTTATTCCCCGATGCTACTCTGGGCCAGCTATTGTGCCAAATGCTAAGGGACAAGATAGCAATGGCCCTGCCCTGTGGGAGATGACTGTACCCTGTAAGCCATGCTAAGAACTTTGACCTAGAACCCCCAAAGTCTTTTGTTCTCTCTTCTAATCCCCAACGCCTTAAAAGACATGAAGCAGAGAAATGTCACAATTGGATTGATTGAGTTTCTCTGAATCAAAATGCTTGACATTTGACAAAGTTGAACAGGTGGCAGGATCGGGAGCCCACCACTGGGACCCATCTGTCTGGAGGCAGGGAATCTTCCTGGAGCGTTTGAACCAACTGTACTATATGGGGAAATATGGGACAAGGTTGCTGAGACCTTTAGAAACCAGAGGTGGGAGGTGAGGAGCTCCCTCTTTTTCACAGCCCATCAAGTTTGAGTGCAGCTAATCTGGATTTGTAAAGCGAGTAAGAGAAGCCTTCCAGATGGCCACAAGGACTGTCCCTTATATTTATTCTATAACATTACGTATATGTATCCCTTGGTTACCTTGGCCCTATCACCTCTTATCCGGGCCTTTGAATATGCTGTTCTTCTTACCTGCACAACTCTTCTTCTTCTTGGTCTGGCTAGCTCAGGCTGACCTTAAAGTCTCAGGTGCAATGCCATTTAATCCAAGAAACCCTCTCCTAGGCTAGGCCGGTGCTGGTGCTCTGTGTTCCCACGGCACAGTACGCCCTCTATCACCATTTACTTAGCACACTTTAGAAAACTCATCGCAAGCGCCACCACCTCTATGGCTGGATGCATCGTGCCTAGCAGTGGGGCACCATTTATATTGTACTCTATGTGAAAAATGTCCCCTGAAGTTGGCCAGTGCATACCCTGCGTGGTTGTCACCTCTACCCTGATTCTGTATTTTTACTATACATCTTCCCCACTAGATTGTCAACTCCAGAAGGTCTTGGGCCATGTCTTCTTGCTCAGGATTTTACTTGCGACACCTGACGCTATTGCTGATAACTATTAGTACTTAAAGTTTTCTTTTCTCTTTTTTTTTAAAGATTATTTATTTGAGAAATAGAGAGAGAGCACTGGGGGAGGGGCAGAGGGAGAGAAAGTCTTAAGCAGACCCTGTGCTGAGTATGGAGCCCGATGCAGGGCTTGAGCTCACGACCCTGAGATCACGACCTGAGCTGAAACCATGAGTCGGTCGCTTAACCGGCTGCGCCACTCAGGCGCCCCAGTACTTAACATTTTCTGATTAAAATAACAAATCTATCCTTGTTAATGCAGGTAACCTTCCCACTTGGATTTATCATACCTAAATTTTTCCAAGGCAATGTGTTTGCAATTAGATTTAAATTGGTAAGATCCTCACCGGCATCTTTGCATTTTTGTTTTATATGCTGCTGCATTAACATGACCAGACTGTGTCCTTCTCCATTTCCTAATGACCTTTATCAAACTACTCACTGGAAGGGCAAGCCTCACAATCCCAAGAACATGAGCTAAGACCAGTTTTCTTTTTTAAATATTTTATTTATTTATTTGAGAGAGATAGGGAGCACGAGCGGGGGAGAGGGAGAAGGGGGCTCCCCGCTGAGCCGGGAGCCCGATGCGGGGCTCGATCCCAGACCCTGGTATCATGACCTGAGCCGAAGGCAGACGCTTAAGCTTAACCCGCTGAGCCACCGAGGCGCCCCGAGCTAAGATGAGTTTTAAGGCCTCAGCAATCCACTGACAGGATAAAAGGAGAAACTCCTCCCTGGAGGTAGCCAACACCTAGTCCGATAGAGAAAGTTCCACCCAACAACAGAGGTTTCCGTCTCAGCGGCCCCCTGGCCTCCGCACCTACAGGGAGCCCTGCAAATGAAACTTTCCCCCAGGTGTATGGCTGGTAATAGAGGAGAATGGATAGTGAACAGTCAACCAGCCTTCATGACGCAAATTCTAAAAGAAGTTTCTGTCAAATGCTGAAATTAAGGCAAATGCGCACTTTGTGCTCACCCAGCTCGAAATACCTTCGTATGCAATAAAGGCTATTTTTTTGGGGGGGGGGTCTATTGTGCTAGCCACTAGGGTTGAATAAAAGCAAATCATGCCCTACATCTATTCTCCTCGAGGCTCTGCATATACATAATTTCAGAGAAAATTTCCATTTTGGTGAACAAAACTATCTCTGAAACAGTGACCCCAAAGGAGGAACGCCTCGCTTCCCTCATGGCTTCAGGCAGGACCCAGTACCAGCTTCTGGATTTGGTCCCCAGACATCCCCAAAGACGAATGATATATGGAAACAGAAAAGATAATGTGCTCTGTTAAGATGACAAGGTAAGAATTCAGAAAAATCGTGTCCTGCTTCCTCCTTCCATAATTAAAGCAAACTCCACTTTCACCCCCACACCCTAAAAAAAAAGGCCCTGTAGCTAGAACACGCATGAGGAAAAGGAGAAGAGCATGAGTTAAAAGAAACTTCTGGCTGGGCTCACGTTGGTTTGGAGAAAGCAGCAAGATGCTAACTGGCAGCTGGAAATCTGGGACTATGATTTGCTGATGGAGGTCCCAGAAAATGGATTTGTTAGCCAACAGGGAGAGGATCGGTAGGGGAAGGAATAACAAATTCTTGGAGGGTTCTTTCATGACTAGTCACCTGCCCGGCTATATAAAATAACTAGAATCAAACCCTTTGCAGTCATACTGCAAATCCAAGGACCCAATCAATGGATAATGAAAAGTGTCCATATACTTGAAAAGTAAGAGGAATAGTCTGCAGCTCAGAAACACACAACGAAAATGATCTGAAATGATAAAGCTTTGGTAGAAAACATGCTAAAGATGTGTATAAATATATCATTATTTGCAATATAATTGAGGAACGTTTCCTTCCATCTGAAATTAAATTTTGCAATTTAAAACAAACCTGATGCAAAGGCCATTTATTCAATAAGAAAGCTGTTTCTTTGCAACATGAATCATCTTAAACTCGTGGTCTCTCCAGAAGGATAACCCCACTTTGCTTTTCCATCGATATCTGTAACAGAAAGCAAATGATTTTGCTAGAGCTGCATCCTCAGTGACACTCTACAGTGGAACTTAGAAATAGGACAGACTTTATGACTTCCCCACAGGCACCATGATCACCAAACGATGGCATTTGCTTTGAAGGCAATGAAAACTGAATTAATGAAAATAACCAGGCTGCCGTGTACCTGAGTGCTGATGGAATTCAAGGGAAAAGGCTTATTTGTGAGCCACTTACATAATTGGAAGATTCTGACTGACATTCACTACCATAATGATGACAGACTTAATTCCAGAATTTCACATAACCGTGTAATGTGTTGAGAAAAATGAATAATCCTTCCTCTCTTAGACACCCAGATATGCATTAAGTAGTTTGAATAATGCTCTCAAATCTAGAACTATTTGAAATTATCAGTTGAGTCTTGGCTCTGGCGAAAACTGTGCCATCAGAGGAATTCTTTATGCATCTCCACGGTCTCTGTGCGTAGTGAGATACGCAGTGGCTGCATAGTTCAGTATTTCCCCTTTCTTCCAGGCAGAGATGGTGAACAAGCCAGGCCAGGACCTTGTCCTTCCACAGCAGACATCACTAATCCATCTGCCACACCTGTTTGCTGTGCCCAGACCAGCTTTCTCCAAGACACCACTTCAGCCAGCTGCCCCTCAGTGCTCAGGTGAAACCCATTGGTCATTCTAGTCCCCAAAAGTGGCTCTACATACTTGGTTTAAAAGGTTAGCTAAGGGGCGCCTGGGTGGCTCAGTTGGTTAAGCGTCTGCCTTCAGCTCAGGTCACGATCCCAGGGACCTGCTCCGAGGAGAGTCTGCTTCTCCCTCTACCTGTGTCCTTCCCCCCACTCATGCTCTCTCTCTCTCTCTCTCTCAAATAAATACATAAAATCTTTTTTTTTTTAAGTTAGCTAAGTTCCATATATTCAACTGCATATGAAATTCCTTTTTGTTACTATCAAAAATAGGTTTCTCCATAGGCTGTCATGAAATCAGATGTGATTTCAACATAACTAAAATACCACCAACCTTTTACATTCAGACCCGTAGAAAATATGGTCCAGTGAGTGGTCAGCCTACTAATTTATAAAAGCCTGAATGATACTCTTTTATGAATATATTTTTATAGGATGTGGTGAACCTCTGAGTACAATGAGTCATTGAGGTGCCCACTCTTATCTGGGGGAGAGAGTCCGTGAGCCCTAACACTGCTCTTTGGCCACCTCGGTAGCTACCAAAGCATCACATACCTTCAAACAATGATCTTATGTGGGCAGTTTCGTCTATGCTAACGTAAAACGAGAAGTAAGTTTGTTCATTAGGTAAATCAGATCAGCAAAAGCAGAGCTTCTGGCGTCACGCTTTGTAATGTCTCTGTCCCCAAGTCCACTCCCAGACAGTCTTCCCCGGAAAGGATAACCTCCAGCTCTAAACATCCATCAGACGCAGATGCTGGGCTCATGCTTTCTTCCCATCAGCACAGGTGAATCGAGAGACCAAGGTTACTGAAAGCTTACTCAGGCGGCAGGGAAATAAATGGGAAGATTTCTTAGTGTCTTCTTCCGTCCTTCACCTGGGGAGCCCTTGCCTCTCGAGATGTGAAAGGAGCCCAGCCCAGCTGCTCGCTCCACGAGGCCTGCCAGGGGCCACCTGCTGCCCACTATCCCCCTGGGTCGTTGTCTCCTGTCTCTTCTCTCTTGAATCCCGGGGAGCAACCACACAGACATGGAAGACACAATGGGGTAACTTCAGAAAAGGACTTGTGGACCGTGGAAAGCCAAAAATCTATCCTGCATGCTGGTTGTCAGCCAACTCTTTACGAAGAAAACAAAACACAAAGCTTCTTGATCCGATTGCTGTCAACTTGGGAGCTAAGTGTGTGACTGCTGAATTCTCCCCTCTCCGCCACAGGAGCATAAAATCATCTGAGCAGAGGACCCTGCCTCCTGCCTCAGGCATGCTGCTGAATCAGCTGTCAGGCCAGGCCGAGGGGGTGCAGAGGGCGTGTGGAGGAGCCCTAAATAGGGGCCAGCCCACCCACACGCCCTGGGGGGATTCAGCGGGACGTGGCATGTTTCTTTACCTGTAAGATGGGGTGACGATGCTCGTTCTGCCGGCCTCAAGGCACTAAGGGAGGGATAGAGGGAAAGAAATGACCTAATAGATGTGTAAGTGCTATGTCATTCCAGAGAAGAGTCCCCAGGGAGCTCCAGGAGTGTTCGGTAATTTTTATTATTGTCATCCTCATCATCTAACATTGGTCTCCTCTACATCAGGCCATGCAGCTCTTTCTTCGGATTCAAACAATATGACAGAGACTTAGATAAGGTACAGTATTGTCAAACTCACTGTTCAGGGTACTTCCAACTGTCACCTACCCCTGGTTTTCAACCCTGGCTCAGCATTCAGAATCAATTGTAGGTTTGGGTTTTTTCAAAACAAACCGATGTCACGTACAAGCTTTATCCCAGGACTGGATGGGACCCAGTGGTTTCTATTTTTGACAGTTCTCCCAGTAATTCTGACGGCTAGCCAGATTTGAGAACCACACGCACATGGTGATCCGGGGTGACTAGAGCCCCTCAAATTCTCCAGAGGCCCCCCATTTCTTTTCTTCCAACATAAGTCAGGGTGCGATGGGCGGCGATGCTTTAAGATTTCCACAGGCAGAGACTTTCCTTCTGCCTTGGCCTCTCTCTCCTTGCATTCCTCACCTCCCCAGGAAAAGCCCTCTCTTCTGCTCCCATCCCCCCTTCTCTTTCTTTAATGAATCGTGATGATGAGTTGGAATGGGAGCTCCCTGAAGTGAAACGTTAGCCCCATCTCTCAGCATCTAATATCTGATATAATCACAATGTATAGTGCAATGGCTAATGAAACACGGAAGAAAATTTATTGTCCTAAAAGATATAAGCGTGCATTTAAAATAAGTGCCTAAGATTACATTTTGCTGAATTCCAATTTTAAACTCAGTGTTGAATTTATGTTTTTGGTTTTTTTTGTTCCAGGTAATGCATTAGCAAGACACGGATACTTTGATTCCTACTAATCCATTTCTCTTTGGTGAAAATACTTCATTATTTTAAATTGTTTCTCTCAAACTTACCCAGTCATCGGCATGCATAATTGTGGCAGGGTTAATTCTAATCAGCTCAATTCTAGAGAAAGATTTTTGTGACTTTGTAAATCCTTCTTCTTCTTCTTCTTCTTCTTCTTCTTCTTCTTCTTCT